>NW_020448307.1:4088794-4092821 GCF_003343035.1 Apteryx rowi | reverse complement strand
GTAACAATTCCTAATAATTTATAGACTGAATCCGAGTCTATACAATGCTAATAAATTTGAAGAGGAAAAGCTGGCAGAGACTTAACTTTGCTGCCTGATATATGGCCCAGGTGGTTTTGTGTTGGCTACAGATGCCGAAGCCTGTCAGGGGTGGGAGCTCTCTTCCCAAAGCAGAACCCCCCTTTCCCGGTCCCGCGAGGGTCCCAGGCGTCCGAGGGGTGGCACGGCCCCGGCCCGGTGCCCTCGGCAGCCCCCGGCCAGGGCTTGTCCCCGGGCCGGGGCTCAGCGCAGGCTTTGCGGGTGCCACTTGCCACCTCAGCAAACACGGGGCTGTCCCAAGGACCAGGGGACCGTCCCTGCTTCGGAAGGCACTGGAAGTCCTTCTCTGAGGTAGACGTTTCTCGTCTTCTTCTTAACGGGGTTGTCACTGGCGTGGCCAACGCTGATGTATTTATAAGCGCCAGCCCT
The DNA here is from genome assembly GCF_003343035.1 of Apteryx rowi. NCBI lineage: Eukaryota > Metazoa > Chordata > Aves > Apterygiformes > Apterygidae > Apteryx > Apteryx rowi. Next base: position 4,092,353 of record NW_020448307.1, on the reverse strand, counting down.
CGTTCTTCTATTATTTATGGCCGGCGGAAGCGGAGTGGTTTATCTGCGTGTCTCCAGCATTTTTACAAAGCCTTGAAAGCAGTTTCTCTTCTTTTTTAACGCTTGCAAGCCGCCACCTGAGGGGTCCGGGGGGGGGGGGGGGCTCTGCTTGCCGGCCCGCTTGCAGGGCGCTGCGGCGGCGTCACCGATCTGTTTAAGCCCGGCGCGCCCCAAAGACGAGCGGGGCCGAGTCCCCGCCGCCCCCCTGCGCGCCCTTCCCACGCCCACGCGGGTGGCGGCTGCCGGGCACGGCCCCGTGGGGGGGGCCCGCAAGCCCCCGCAAGCTGCCGCCTCTGCTCCCTTCTCCCGGGCGCCTCCATCCCCCGGGACAGGCCCGGGAAGCGGGAGGGCGGAGGGGAAGCCCGGGGCAGCAGGAGCGGGCTGTCTTGGGCATGCCCTAGCTCGAAGGCACAGCATGACGTCAGGGGAGCTGGCGGCCATGACGTCACGCGGGTGAGCCCGTGACGCAGCGCCTGGCGTCGGGGGGATGCCGGGAGCGGGGCGTCCCCCGGCACCTTGTCTCCCGTGCCCCGAAGCCCCACCCGGGGTGCGGGGAGCGGAACCGGCCTGGCGGGACGGGAGGGGGAAGCGCAAAACCTCCCGTGTGCTGTCGCGACACGAGTTGTCGTGACAAACTACAGGTAAAGCCGGTCCGGGTTTGCTCTGTGCAGGAGGAGTTCTTTCCCCGCCAAGGTGCGGAGGGAAAAGATGCCCTGGTATATGAATGTACACACACACACACGCACACACACACACACACACACACACACATATATATATATATATATATACGAATAAGCGCACGCCTGCAGCTCCTGGCGCGTGTGCGGGTATGCGGTAAATGCACGACATCGCGCCCTCGGCCCTGGCACGGACACGCGCGGGTGCCTCGGGAGCGGAGGAAGCAGGAGGAAGCCGGGCGCTCTCTGCCCTTAGCGCCCGGAGCGGGCCGGGGGAGGGTCCTGCCCCGTCCCCGCCTCCCGAAATCCTCTTCAGACGCCCGGGATCGTTAGGACCAGCCCGTTATTTTCACCTTTCGCTTAGTCTCCGGTGTTTAAGGGCAGTTCCCGGGACAGTTTTACCCCCACCGGGCGCGCACCCTGTGCCCGTGCCTTGTCGGGTCTCGAACCGGCAGCTCCCGGGTCTGGCCTGGGCCGGCCCTGCGCGCCCCCGGCCCCGTCGGGTGCAGGGACGCGGGGCTGCCCGGGCTGGGGCTCGTCCCCGGTGCCCCGGAGCGGGGAGCCCCGCTGGGCCGAGGCAGCGCGGCCCCAGCAGCCGGCAGCCCGGGGGGAGCCCCCGCACCCCCGCCCGGCCCCGCGCCCTGGGGACCCCCAGAAAGAGCCGGGGGGTCCGTCGTGGTGGGAGGTAGCTGGAGCGGGCGCTGTCGCGATCGTAACTTCGCCTCGATGAAAACACGCCGGTGCCCAGGGCCCAGCCTTTCTTAGCGCCCGGAGGAGAAGAGTTGAGCCTAGAACGAATTTTCAAAATATATTTTATAGAGCAGAACAAAGACTGTAAATTAGGCACATTAAAAAAAAAGAAAAAAGAAAAAAAGAAGAAGAAGAAGAAGAAGAAAGGAAAATCCCGCCTCCAGTTTTAAGGCTGCTCTAAGCAGTAGGTTTAAAATAGCCGGATTATAACAACACTGCTGTTCGCACTGCCCTACCAGGACGGCTCCCGCCCAGGAGCGAGCGGGGGGCCCCGGAGAGCTGCCCTCGGGCTGCCCGGCTCCCCACAGCCCGGCCTGGCCGCAGAAACCGGGAAGAGGAGCAATAACGGGTCTGGGCACGCTGCACCCAGCAATCCGGTCACCTCAAGAACAAGGCCATCAGCGCCTCCCGGGAAGGTCGCGGTCCCTCCGCACCGTGGGATCCTGCCTCAGCTGAGCTCGTTAAAGTCAAGAGGCCCTCGCTGTAAATATTTGCATTTTAAACCATGTCCAGGTTTAGCAGCCCCGAAAGTGCCTGGTTCACCTCTCGTGCCCGAAATTCCCCATCGTAGTCAGGCTCCTGAGCTGAGTCCCGTCGGAGAGCTGTGGACGGACACAAGGATATTAATTTGCCATCCAAAAATAAAAATAAAAATAAATAAGAAGAGAGAGACCTGAGTATGCCAGCACCTACCTGTCGCTACGCTTAACTGCTGCAGAAGTGAAGCTCAGAAGTGCAGGGGCTGCGGCTGAGAGCCCTTGGGCGCCGCGGGGTGCGGGCAGGGGTCCCTCCTCCTCCAGCCCCCCGGGCTCGCAGTGCGCTCCCGGGCGGCGGGGGGAGCCCGGATAAATCCCCCCGCGCCGGGTAGGAAAAAAGCTGCAGAGCTGGAACGTTGCTGCCATCCACTTTCCATGAAACAGTTCAAAAGTTCTCTCCCACATCTTTACTTGATTTGAAAGCAAAATAGAGTGTCAGGATGGATCAGTGAAATCGAGCAGAGAAAATAAAGAGGAAAAGGTCCTTTCGCTGGGAAGAGTTACACCCAGGGTCTCCCACCACCCGGCGACACCCCCGCCGGGACGCAGGGCTGCGGGACCGGCCCTGCCCGCGCAGGGCGCAGCGCAGCGCAGCGCGCATCGGCGCCGCTGGCTCCGCCGAGGCGAGCAGAGCGCGGCCGGGGAGCCGGCGCGTTTCCCACGCGTGTCTGCGCCTCCGCACGGCGCTTCGTGCTTTCCCCGTGAGGCTTGGGCTTTTTTTTCCCCTCTGCCCCGGTGGAAAGCTCCGAGGCCAAGCGATTCCTTTGAGTTTTTCTACCCTCCCCCCCCAAAACACCGAGGTGTTTCCTTAGTGCCGGGGAAGGGCCCCAAACGCCACGATAACCGCGGCCTGCGCGCGGCGCAGCGCAGCGCGCTGGGCACCTGGAGACCTGCGCTGCTTTAACCCCCCTGGCGGGACAGCGGCGCTCCCAAATGCGCTCGCGTTTGGAGGCTTTGCTTCCCGAAGGGCCGCCCCACACCTGGCCGTGCGGAGCAGCGCGCACCGGGGCACTGCAACGGGACCAGGCCCCGGGGCCGCCCCCGGGCCTGGCGCACTCGGGCTCGCCCAGATTTGGGGGAAGGGGGGGGGGGGTCTCTCTCCCGAGGCCTTCCTTACGGATTGCCCCGGCCTCCGCGCTCGCAAAGCCTCCCAGGGCCGGAGAGCCGCAAACACCCCTCCGGAGGGTCACCGGGAGTTCGCTGCGGGAGGAAAATTATTTGTTATTAATAACGTGCTGAAAGATGATGTGATGGGAGCGCTCGCGCTGCAGTTGTTGCTCAGGCACAAATCTCGGCGGGCCTCTGCGAGCGGGGCACGGCGGATGGGCCGGCCGGGGCAGAGCTCCTAAATATTTTTATTATTAACCCATCAGTGAATATTATATATATTTTATATACATATACAAAAATATATGTATAATATATGTATAAATATATGTATAATATTTATATATGTATGTGGGTATGTATAAAAAATAAAAACAGTTCACACACAAAACCCAGGAGGCGTCCGGAAAATAAATTCCCTCCAGCTCGGAGGAATGCGCTCTCCGC
>NW_020448307.1:4085646-4087194 GCF_003343035.1 Apteryx rowi | reverse complement strand
TTTCTTTTTTTTTTTTTTAACAGATATTAATTGATCGGGGAGAAGGGAAAGGGGGGGGCTCTTCGGGGACTGCGGTTTTGCCGGATGTTTCTGAAATAATGTCAGCTTTTGCTCGGGTTTATTTTCCAGCTCGGGTGGTGCAGACATGTAAAAAGATCTCTCTGTCAAAGGAGGGGGAAGAGAGGAAAAAAAAAAAATGTCCCGCAGAGGAAGAGAGGCGGCGCGGGGCCGCGGCGGGCCGGCGCAAGCAGCGCGGGCCGCCGCGGAGGGCTGTGCGCGGCCGCAGCGCGGCGGGGAGCGCAGGGGGCTCGTGGCGGGGCCGCGGGCTCTCCGAGGGCTCCCGCACTCCCGGGCGACGCGTGCAAGGATTGCAGGGAAAGCTGTGGTTTCCCAGTTTGTATTTCATTAGAGCAGCAACATCTCTAGGATGACAAGGCAGGCTGCGAGGAGGAAACAAAAGCTGAAGGAAAGAGCGTTGATGTCTGCTCTCCACCGTGTCTCTTGCAGGAGACGCCTATATCTCACATTATTTTTTTGTAGTTGCTGTTGTTTTCAGTTTTAGCAGGTCCTATAATCTCTCGAGTGGCCGCGGCACGATTCAATCCCAAAGTGGCACACAGTGATAAACAGGGTCTGGTTTGTGCCTCCCTGTCTGATTCGCAAACAAAGTTAGGGAGCGTTCAGCCCGGAGTCTGGAAAGGACTCCGAGATTAGAGAGGATTATTTGAGATTAGAGAGGGAGATTTGCTCCATTTTGCCGTACCCCTATATGTGACCCCTCCGTGCTGGAGGAGGGCTAAAGACCTGCCTACTTTTCTACTCCGAGAAGTTGCAAAACACCTTTCTCATTTTCTTTTCCTTTTTTTTTTAAATGGGAAAAAAAAAAGAAACAAATGCCAATTAAATCTAACGTGTGTTATGATTTGAAATTGTACCAGAGCCCGGCTCGGTGGCTCGATTTTTAATGAAATCATGGCGGGGCTAAATCCGGAGAGAGGTTTGCAGTCGTCTGGATGGATCACCGCTGCGGCTGCAATGGTGTTTCCTTTCACCTCCCCTCCCCGGCTCCCCCTCGCCCCAGTTTCGCCGAGCGCTTCCCAGCCAAGAGAGAGAAAGGAAAAAAAAAAGAAAAAGAAAAAAGCGTATCGAGCAATATTTGTATTTTCGGAGAGCACCTTCAGTTTCTGTTTCCGCGGCCCTGGCCGCGGAGCCGTGCGGGCTCGGCCGGTCCAGCCGGCCACAAGGCCGGGCCCGGCGGGGCAGGATCCGGGCAGCAGGGAAATCCTAATGGGGTTTCTCTCGCAGGCCTTGTTTGCTCTGCAAACCACTTACTGCAGATAGAGGCCATCCGGGCGGCAATAAGCCCCTTTACCGCTTTGGGGTTTCCATTTAAGCGTTTGAGCTCGCTCTCCCTCCCTTTTTATTACGGAGGGTTCCCAGGCGAAGGCCGATTAATGGGTGACTTTGCAAGGACGAGCCCCCCGCACCCACCGCGCAGCGGGGCTTGCGTGCGGCCCGCGGGTATTTTAGGCTCCCGGTTACCTCGCC
>NW_020448307.1:4079054-4084889 GCF_003343035.1 Apteryx rowi | reverse complement strand
AAAAAAAAAAAAAAAAAAAAGGGAGCCGGGGAGGGGAAAACAGGCCGATGCTTCAGGGGATCCGCTCCCTCCGTGGCTGCCCTCGCCCCTCTGGTCCTCTTCGGCCCCGGTGTCCCGCAGCCTCCCCGCCGGGCTGGGGCCGAGCAGGGCACCGCGCTCCTGCCGCAGCTGCGCCGGGAAACGGCGGGTCTCGCTGCGGGGCTGCGGGGCGGCTGGCGGGGCCCCGCGTGGGCCCCCCCGCGTGTCCCTCCGGCGGGGCGGGCAGGGGGCTGCGTGCCTGCCTTTGTGTGTCTGTATTTCTGCTTGCAAAAACAAAACAAAGCAAAACAAAACAAAACAAAAATGCAACAACAACAACAAAAAAAACAACCGACACTCCACCGCAGAAAAGGAGCGAAGCGGCGAGCAGAAAAACGAGGACGGGGCCGCTGACGACCCGGCGAAGAAGAAGAAGCAGCGGCGGCAGCGGACCCACTTCACCAGCCAGCAGCTGCAGGAGCTGGAGGCCACTTTCCAGAGGAACCGCTACCCGGACATGAGCATGCGGGAGGAGATCGCCGTGTGGACAAACCTCACCGAGCCCCGAGTCCGGGTAAGAGGGGCGCGGGACACGCCGCTCCGCGGGCCCGGGGTGCTGCGGGGATGCGGCGCGGGGGCAGCTGCCGTCGCGGGGTCGGGCTGGGGGGGAATCGCCCCTCTCGGGAGCGCGGGGCCGGCGGGGGGGTTATTTTAATTGCAAAACTTCGGGTCCCGGCCGAGGAGGAGAGAGCCATGTCCCGGCCGCGGGGCTGCCTCTCGGAGCGGGGCCTGGGGAGGCCCGGCCACGCCAGGGGCTCCGCCACGTTATAACCATAGTCGTGATAATAATAATATTTCAATAAGCTGCTGCTTGGAGCGCTGGTGGCCGCTGCATCGCGGCTCAGCCTGCTCGGCCCCGTCCGCAAGGCCGGGCGGGCTCGACGAAGCCCCCGTGGCCGCGCATCCTGCGCGCCCCGCGGCCGGGCACCGCCGGGCCGGCAGGCCGGTTGCTTGCGGACGCCGCCGATGGACAAGCTGACGGCCAAGGGCCGGGCGGCGCTGGCACTGCAAAGTCAATAAGTGCGGCGGCCGCACGCTTGAGAGGCGAAGGTGCCGGGTCTGGCCATGTCTCCGCGCCGGTGCCACCTCGGTGTATATATATATATATATAGTCGCGGCAGTCGTTTAGGGAGGGAGATTTACGCGTGCGATAGGTCCGCAGCGAAGGGCCAGGTCGGAGCCGCTCGGGCTGGATCGATCCTTAGACTTTCCGCCCGCCGTGCCTTGGCCGGCCCGCTTTGCCCGCCTCCCCCCCGCCTCCCTGCCGGGCTGCTTCCGCGGGTGCCGGCGCAGGGGGCCGCGCGGAGGGCGCGGGGCGGCGGCGGGGCTCCGCGCCCGCACGGAAACTGCCGGGAAAAACGGAGGTGCGCGAGGCTCTGGCTGCCGGGCGCTGCAACGGGCAGCCCCGCAGCTGGGAAAAGCCACTTTTGTCTCGGCAATTAAACGGCGAGTGACCAAATCAGATCGCAGAGATTGTGTTTTGAATCTCTCCCGAGTAGACAGCCGCTGCATCTGAAAGCGTTGTCTTAATTGCATTTAAAACAAAACAAAGCCAGGGAGAGGACTGAGCTGCATTAATATTGCTGGAATACTTCAGGAAGCAAATAAAACTAATATACGAGTTGCCATTACCATTATTTCGTTCTCCCTCTGTATGGAGATGTTTTGGTTTGATGTTCTGAGATTGCAGCTTGCAAATCTAACCTTGATTTGCTTTGAGGGCCTTACTTTAAAATGTCTAGGAGCCATAATTAAAACTATTACCCTCATTTTCAGGAAATTCCTGTCTGGAAGCACCTTCCGAGGAGTGAATTACAGGTTTTGAACATGCTGGCTTTCGTTTCCTCTTCATATTTATATGGGATTTTTTTTCCCTTATTATTATTATTTTTCCAATAGACCTCGCCATTCTTTCCCTCGAAGTTTCCAGCCCTGCCATCGGGGTTCACTAACAGTTGCGCCATTCCTGTGCCGGGAGGCGAGGCCCGAGGAGCGGCCCCCGGGCCGGCTGCGGCGGGCGGCGCGGGCTGCGGGCGAGGGGAGCGCAGCCTGCGCGGGGCCGCGCGCGCCCAGGGGCCCGGGCTCCGCGGGGGGATGCGGCAGCAGAGGCTGGCGGGCCGCGCTGAGCCGCCGGGCACGGCGAGGCTATTTTTTTTAACCTGGAAAGAGAATTTGGGGCTGCCCGGCGCGGGCGGCCCTTCTTGCCCCGGCTCATGGCTTCCAGCACAGGGGACTCAAGCACTTTCCTAAAGGGCTAAAAAAAAAAAAGAGAGAGAGAGAGAGAGAGGGAGCGAGAGGGAGCGAGAGAGCCTGGATCAGGTTTTTGCATCAAACACCAGGAGCGGCCCCCGCTTCTCTGTTCCCTAGTCAGGGCTGTAAATTCTCATTAGATATAAAGGCAGAGGCTGCATCCATCCAAGGGCGATGCAGGGACCGATTTTTTTTTTTTTAACCTAAACATACTAATCCAATCCCCCTTTTTATGATCTGTAACAGGGCACTTTTATTACACGGCATTAGCATGGGGAAACACGGCGGAGCCGGGGCGAGCCGGCCCTAATCAGCGCGGTCCGCGGCGTCGCCCCGCTCCTGCGCTCGGCGGAGGGGAGCGGAGGGGCAGCTGCGCCCGGCGCCGCGGGGCCGGAGACCCGCTCTGCCGGGGCAGGGGGCTGCGGGAGAGGCCGCGCAGTGCCGCTTCCCGGCGCCGCATCCTCGGCCCCGGCCCCTTCCCTGCGCCCGGCGCCGTCCCCGGCCCCCGCGCGCTCCGGGACGCGGTGCTGCCCCGCGCCCCGTGCGCGCCCCTGCGCCCCCGCGGTGCTGCTGCCGCGCGCGCGGAGCCGTGCGCGGCTGCGGGCAGGGCAGGCAGCGGAGGGAGGGAGGGAGGGAGGGAGGGAAGGAGGGAGCGGGGGCGGCGGCGGCCCGCACTCACCGCGCCGTGTCGGTGCCCCCGCAGGTCTGGTTCAAAAACCGGCGAGCCAAGTGGCGGAAGCGGGAGCGGAACCAGCAGATGGACCTGTGCAAGAACGGCTACGTGCCGCAGTTCAGCGGGCTCATGCAGCCCTACGACGACGTCTACGCCGGCTACCCCTACAACAACTGGGCCACCAAGAGCCTCACGCCGGCGCCGCTCTCCACCAAGAGCTTCACCTTCTTCAACTCCATGAGCCCCCTGTCCTCGCAGTCCATGTTCTCGGCGCCCAGCAGCATCTCCTCCATGAACATGCCCTCCGGCATGGGCCACTCCGCCGTGCCGGCCATGGCCAACTCCGGCCTCAACAACATCAACAACCTCGGCGGCTCCTCGCTCAACTCGGCCATGTCGTCGCCGGCGTGTCCCTACGGGCCGCCGGGCTCGCCCTACAGCGTCTACCGGGACACTTGCAACTCCAGTTTAGCCAGCCTCAGACTGAAATCAAAGCAGCACTCCAGTTTCGGCTACAGCAGTTTGCAAAGCCCCGGCTCCAGTCTAAACGCCTGCCAGTACAACAGTTGACGGACTTGACGCGAGCCGCCTCCGACAAACGCGCCGGCGAAGCGAAGCAAAGCAAAGCAAAGCAAAGCAAAGCAGAAACAAAGCGACGTTTAACGGAAACACACACACACACACACACACACATACACACACACACACACACATATACACACACACACAAAAAAAAGAGAGATGATAATTAAAAGCAAAACCCGAGCAAGCGAGAGAGGAAAAAAAACTAAAAACCCCAAAAGCTCCGCGGATTTCGATTGCCTAGAAAAAAAAAATTAATGCAAACCAACGACACAACCAACAGAACAGCGGTTTTTGTTTAAAAAAAAAAAACAGAAAGAAAACATCGAAAAAACCGTAAACGGACCAGAAATCTTTTGCAAGAGACACCGAAATCTGGTACATGGATGAGTTGCAATTTTTCTCTGGATTATGCGGGTTGTATGTGTTTACTTGAACTTGCACAGGAGTTTTTAACGCGTCCACTTTCCCGCGAGGAGAGTGGCGAGGGAGGGAGACGCCTCGGTGGTGAGAGCTGGTGGGACGGTTCTTGGCCGCTTGTCGCACGGGAAGAGTTTGGTTAATGTTTACCACTGAGAAACAGAAACACACTCAAAAAAAGGGAGAAAAAATATAATTCGCAGAGTAGATTCTGCGGGAAAAACGGTAAAAATATTAGGTATGAAACTATTAAAAAATAATAATGACAAGGGTCAACCACTTATATAAGGTTATATTTATATCTGCCGTTACATTGTGCCGGATCATTGTCCTTGGCTGTTGAATAAACTGTTTTTAAAATGCATGATTCTTGATGTTTTTTCTTTAGTTGGAAGCTATAATCCAGTCATTCCTGATACTAAGCAGCTCCAGGTTCCTACCTCTTCATCCTTTCCAAAAGACTGCAGTATCCCCGGTTGTGAGACTAGCACAAATATCCTCCAGCGATGCAAAAACTGTTCAGCATTCTCCCCACCCAAAGTCTTATCCTGATAATGAAATTATCATTCATCTTTATTTAAATGCAGGGGAGGGGGTTCAAAAAAAAAAAAAAAAGCTTTTAGAGAGTCTAGAAAAAAGACCTAAAATGGTCTGCTATGAAGTGAATCCTGATACTGCATCTCTGCTAGAGAAACAGCGAGCCTCGGCGTCCGGAAAGGTTGCTTAGCAAAGCTGAAAGTGTTCCTTGGTTTTCTAGCTGTGAAGGAAAAACAAGGAACCAAAAATGATCTTAAGGTGTTATTATCTTAAGGTGTTATTATGTAAATGTAGATACTTTAACAAGTGCTTGTTGGCAAAAAAAAATGGAAATGATAAATATGATCTTTATTAATACGCATACAAAACGCATATGAAGTTTAATTGCAGGCATATTTGTTGCTTATTTTTGTCGATACTTATTACCTGTAGATGACAAAGAAACATAATATAAAATGCACACGGTACTTCTTTCCCAGTGTATTTCACACCTGTGGTAAACGTTACGCTGGATGTTTCAATTATGCTGTTGTGGATAAGGATGCAGTATATATTGTTTTATAAGTTATGTTTTGTGATTTTTTTTTCAAAATTAAGAGCATGGGAATAAAAAAAAAAGACAAAACGAAATCAAGAAATGCCTTTAATGTTCTTTTTCTGGCTGCGGTTAAGAGATCGACTATATAAGAAGAAAATCGGCTTTCTGCTCCCCGCCCCGCGGGGAGGTTTCGGGGAGGCCCCTCCGCTTCCCCCGGGACTTGCGCGGCGCCCCGCGGCCGGCAGCGCCTTGCTCCCGGCCGGGCACATCCTCCGCGCTTCGCGTTTCGTGGCAGACTTTTCCCGCGGCTCTTTCGGTGACACGGCAGGGTTTATGGCCGCAGCCCTCCTCGCCGCCTGGATTTCTGCTCCGGCGGAATTATATCACCGCTAATCGTGGGATTTTTTCTTTTTTTTTTTTTTTCCACCCCCCCAAAAGAGCTAATCCGCGCACCTCGCAGCTCCCTCCGCGCGTTGCAGCCCTGGGATCGCTCCTTCCCGTTGCACCTTTCCCCCCTCCCGGCGCTTCGGCGCATTTTTCCCCTTCTCCTCCGCGCAATCCGCTCGGGCCCGACGCGATATTCTCAATTTAACGGTTATTCGATTTTGATTTTTTTTTTCGTTTCCAAGCCGTTGCGAGCACCGACGACGCTGATCAAAAAATGTTGTTTTATTAATTTTATTATGATTTGGTGGAAAACGACAAAGTTCAACCAACGAACCGACGCGGCCGGGTCCGAGGGCCGCCGCCGCCTCCC
>NW_020448307.1:4007155-4078894 GCF_003343035.1 Apteryx rowi | reverse complement strand
TGAGCCCGAGGGCTCCCACCGGGACCCCCCCCCGACACGGACCTTTTTGGGGGGACCCGACCCCGGCCGCTTGGACCAGGGCGCTGTTGGACTGCTTTGAGGTTTGCAACACTTTTTTTTTTCTCTCCCTTCTGCATGACCTAAATCGGGGGCTCGGGAGAGAGGCGTTCAGAGCCTGCTCTGTTACATTATCACTTATTATGACTTATAGTAGCGCACACGTCAGAACAGGAAAATTACTGGTTTTGCCCTCCAGTTTCCATCTGCCTGCGAGGGTATCTGAAAGCCCTGAGCTGTTATTTTACCCTGGATTTTCAGCGCTCATTTTCCCCTGTTCCTGGAGGTAGCACTGTTAGTCCTAAGTCAGAGGAGCAACTGCAGTGCTCATGTTTAACCAAATCCTGCCGCAGGTCTGAAACATTGCCCGAGTCCTGAAACCCCCGAGCCCCGCGCGAGCGCTGCGGCCCAGGGATGCCACCGGCTTATGCCTCTGTGCTGGTAGCTGCCCTCTCCACCCAGGCAATCCACCAGGGAAAGCTGACGCAGTGCTGCTGGGCAAAATTTGGGCGTCTTGACACATTTATGGCTCAGGAGAAACAAAATGCCAAGGAAATGCTGAGCAGAAAGCAACTTCCACACCTTTTCTGTGCACGTTAGGTACGTTCTGCTTCCATCAGCTTTTAGGTCTCCTCCACAATGGTTTGAGCCCAAATTATCTGCTCTGCTTGAAGCATTGCTTGGGACCACCTTGCCTAAGTGCAACTTCCTCCAGGAGATGCTGGGGGACAAGTCCATCTCCTCCCACCGAGGTCTGCCTTGGAGACCACCTCTACACAGAGCTGGCGAGAGCAGAGTGGCTCTGTCGTTGCATGGTCCATCCGCAGGCAAAGCCCCGAAAGGGAGGTCCCAGGTATAAAACAGTTGTTTGGGAGTTTCTGAACTGCCTTTGCCAACGGCTCGGTCGTGCATGTTTCCACACACCAGATTTTTTGCGAGCAGTTTCCAGGGCACAGAGATCACGCAGGGGTTTCTGAGGCTGCATCGCCTTAGACCCACCGTGGCTCCATCCTGGTGGGCCTCTGCCCTCCCCAAGGTGCCCTGGCCCTAGACAAGCTCCCAGCCCTCTGCCCAGGGACTGCGGGCTCCTGTTGGTCAAGGCAAGCAGACACTTTGAGCCAGGGAAACAGCTGAATCGCGGTTTCCATTCGTTCTGGGCGTGCTGGCTTACCTGGTGGCACCGAGGGCAAGGTTGCCTGGGGAGCACCCGCATCCCTGCCCGGGCTCTGGGCTTGCCTGGGAGCGCTGCACGCTCTCCCGAGCTCCCAGGCGAGCAGCGCACGAGTCGCCGTGCCGTGGAGTTTCCCATCGCGCGCCAGCCCAGACGAAGTTCACCAAGATTTTCTGCCTCAGACTGTGCTGCTCATTTGAGATTAAATGTCTTCCAATAAAAAGCTGTGGTCAGTTTAACTCCAAACTGCATACTTTCCTTTATCTGTGGCCTGGAACTCAGCAAACTATGCAAAGTCCCATTTAAATTAATGGGATGCTTCAGTACTGATTTTAATGGGATTTTGTATAATAAAAATAACACTTAGAAATGCCCTAATGTTTTGTTGCAAACTTGCAACAAAGGTCTCTGGAACTAGGATAATAAAAATACAGGCTTGATTTGAAACCTATGAGGGTTTTGTCATTAATTTCAATGGCACCGTTTCAGGCCTTATTATTTTAGTGTACCATTATATAAGTAAAAATTACTTTACCAATTAAACGAAAGTTTGTGACAACTTTTCTGACCCAGCCTGGCACCCAGTATGCAAAAATCTAGTTTGATATTATTAAAACAGCCAAGATATTCAGACTCATAAACCAGCCTTTATACAAGGACTGAAAACAAATAAAAACAAGAAACTGCACATTGTTTTTTTGCCAAATAAGAGTTTGTCCATCAAACAATATTAAGTTGTTACTTCTAACAAATACTTCAGGTCTCTCTTTTAATCTAGCCAAGAGAATGATTTTCTGCTCACCTTCGTAGAAAACAGTAAAAAACTCCTTCAAAGTAAAATATGTTTTAATTAACAGAGCTGCAAAATAAAATCTAGAGCTGTGCAGCAAGGCTCCTCTGCAGCTCACCACTGTGCGAGCCACGCAGGCAGGCTGCACTTATTAACAAGCTACAGGCTACGCTCTGCTCCAAACTGATTAAGCAGGAGAGCTGCAGGCATATTTTCTATCAAAAATGTTTCAACGGCAGCCAGCCTTTTCTTTGCGGCATGATTTTTTTTTTTTTTTAAACAGGAAAAAATAATTTGTTTATATCAAAACTCCAATTTCTCTAATGAAAAGAAGCATAAGACAAGAATTTTATTTAACGAAACCTTCCCCGCAAATAAAAACTCCCGTAGGAAATAAAAAAGAAAAAGAAAACAAAAGAACATATGCATTTGATTTTTTTTTTGCCCTTCTTCACCCCAGAGGTTTCCTGCAGAAGCCCAGGTAGCAGCGCCCAGGCTCGGCGGGCGAGGAGCAGCGTTTCTGCCAGCCCTTGCCAGGCGGCGGCGGAGCGGCGCGCGGGCTCGTGCCCACGGGCGAGCCCCGAACCAGCTCCTCCGGCCAGCTCTGCCGAGGCAGGCGGATCACCGACGGCGATAGGCGATGCCTCCGTGGAATAACATGCAAACCAGCAAAGTTCAATCCAGGTTGCTAATTCAAGTCTCGCAGAGCAGCTCCAGAGCTCCCCCCCAAAAAGAAAAGAAAAAAAATCTATGTGTTAATATGTAAGAAACAAAAATCTGACTTAGTGTGAGCAGGGACAAAGTAGTTGCTGTCCCGCAGGAGCGCAAAGTAATTTATTTTACAGGCTTCAAAGTGATACATGCCTGGGTACAGGAGATTAGCGGTGGGATTTTCGAAAGCCCTGTGTGAGTGAGGACCAGATTTAAAAAAATGATTCAGTGAATCGGTCCTGGTGTGAGACTTCCTAGAAGTGAGTTAGGCACCTGGGATTTAGTCACTGAGAGTGAGATTTTTAGAGGGATTTAGATGTCTAAAGATATAGTTTAGTGCATAGTGGGACCTTTTAAAGCACCCAGTGTCTGCGTGTGCCAGAGGTACCTGCACCGGCCCCTTCGGAAGCTCCCTGACCGCCTGGGTGAGCCTGCGGGAGCCCAAATCCCTGCCAAAGGCTGGACTTAGCCCCCCCCGGGGTCTCGGGCACCTTGGAAAATCCTCTTTCTCCCCTCATTCCCTTCTTTTCCTCAGCAAGTTTAAAAGACGCTTCACTCGTCTGCGAGCTAACTCAGGAGCGCACTCGAGCACGCAAGGCGCTGCCCAGCGGACTGCAGGAGCGCGGGATGGTGCCGGTGCCGGTGGTGCCGGGCCGCAGGGCTTGGCCACGGCTGTGCGGGAGCCGGGAGCGTTTGTGCTCAAGGCCAGGCAAGGCGAGGGAGCCGAGCTCTGCAAGGCGGCGTTTGAAGTCAGGCACTAAATTTAATCCTACGCTCTCCCAAAGCAAGACGCCGCTCTTGAAAGGCGTTTTGGGGGGCAGGTTTCGAACCTCTGGAAGCCAGCGTGGAGAGCAAGCGAGTGCAATCCCTCCGCCTGGCGTGGCAACGAGCAGGGCCGGATCCTGCCCTCTGGACATTCATCCCGGGACCTTAAATCCCCCTGGCTCGTGCTCGCGGCCCGTGTCATCCTCTGGGTGTCTTCAGCCCGTGTCATCCTCTGGGTGTCCTCGGCCCATGGCATCCTCCGGGTGTCCTCAGCCTGTGGCATCCTCCGGGTGTCCTCAGCCCATGGCATCCTCCGGGTGTCCTCAGCCCATGGCATCCTCTGAGTGTCCTCAGCCAGCAAACGCCCCTATTCCACAGCAGGCAGAGTGGGGCCAAAGCACATTTTGGAGGCCAGGGGAAGGAGACGTGCTGAGTTTTCCGTGCATGGTGGGGACGCAGGGTGCTGCTAGGCAGGAGGAGCCTTTCCCCGGGCCCAGAGCCGTCCCCATTGCCTGGGTGCTGGACGCGTCCCACCAGCGCCGCGCTGGGCACATCTGCCTTGCGGGTCGCCCTCTGTGTTGGCAAAAGTGAGAGTCAGTGGCCCAGTTCCCAGGACTTCAGAGAGACCTCTGCAAAATGTTGGCCTGAGGGCGACAGGCTAAAATTCATCAGATGGGGGCTGGCACCTCCGCTGGTAATATTTTCAGGGGTCACAAGTTGAAAAAGGCCTGCAAACTGAAAAAGATCTATAATCAATGTCTCCTCCACTGTTGTCCTGTCCCGTACCTGCGCAGTCACCTGTCCTCCCTCTACATTGCAATAAGATAAGACAACACACATACATGTTTATTCAATGGCTCCCCAACTCTATGTGTGTTCACCTGTGTCATATTTCTTCTTCCCTCATTCCTTATCTATCCCATATAAATACTTGTCTACCTCATGCTCACCTACCATGCGACATAGCCACCCAGTCATACTTATCAGTCTAGTCTATACATCTTCATCTATCCGATCTCTGATCTGACTTCACAAATATGAAATACTCATCTCCTTACTTGCACACTCCCAGCTCTGATTAACTGTTCTATGCAGACGCATTTAATTTGTCCATCTCTGCCTTATACCCTCTCATTTAGCGAACCTTCCCACCAACCCTAGCCAAAAAACACTGATATTAGCTCTATCTCAGACATATTTATCTAATTTTCCTTCCTTTGTTTAAATTGCAGTTGGAACACAATTTAGTATCAGCTAAATACAAACTTATCATTAATTTCTAGATGTTTCTCTAAGGTGCAAGGTTAAGACTAAGTTTTAGGCTAGAGTTTGGGATAGGGTCAAGGATTACAGTTTAGAGTTAGGGGCTGGAGGTGGTTAGGGTTAGGGTTGGGGCTGAGATAGGTGTGGGGTTAGGGATAGGGTTGGGCCAGCATTTAGGTTTGGGTTATGGCTGGGATAGGGCAAGAGAGGGGTTAGGCTTAGGATACATTTACGGTTAGTATTAGGGTCTGCAGTTGGGTTTACCGTGTGTTAGGGTTAGATGTCAGGTTAGGATTTGAGGTGAGGTTGGGGTTACAGTTAGTGTTGGGTTATGCTCAGTGTGGCAGGGTACTGTTAGGGGTTAGGTTAGGCTTAGGGTTGTGTTAGGGTAAGGTTTAAGGTTAGGGTTGGGTTTGTATTAGGGTCAGGGTATAGAGTTAGGGTTAGTTTTAGGATTGGTTTGGGGGGTCAGATTTCAGCTTGGAACATGTAGTATCTCCCTGTTTATTTCTTGTGCAAACAGATCTATTCTCTTCCTTCTCCTCTCACGACTTCTAATCACCTATTTTTCTCTCCCACAGGTCTATGTAGGTGTTAATAGTCGAGTTTCATAACACTTACCAATCCATTTTCCCCATATATTCTCATTTACCTGAACTATCCGCCTATTTTGCATGCATTCCTGTCTCACACATCCAGTCTAGATCATACCTACTAATCACTCTAGTCCTTTCTTACTGAACTGATGTATTCACCACTTCTACTTTTGCCTGTCAAGCCTAAGACATCAACACAACTAATGCCACAATGAACCAAATTTCTTCGCAGTCTAATCTATTTTATACATACTCATTAAACTAATGTCTGCAACTACTTACCTATCTGATCCATCTCATGCAAATTCTAATTAATCCCTCTGTATTTCCATAGCACCTGGTAATCTGTGTATCTCCATCTACCTCCCCGTTCCATCCATATTCATCTTCCTGCTTGCCCATACCCACTGTGTCGAGCTTCCTGGTACACACTTATCTGTATGCGCATCCCCATACTTCTTCATTAATCGTCCTGTCCAGAATTCACCCATCCGTTTAACATCCCTCTAATTGCTACTTGATCATCAGGCTAATTTCTCAACGCTCCCAGCTCATGAACGCTCCTCTGTCTCCTTATCAACCCGATGCCCAGTCCAACCTGTTAGCTAGCTAGTCATCCCAGGCTGTTTTTTTCAACATAACCACTCTAGTTTGTATGGATTTTATATGTAATCCTTCTATCCCATGCCTCTTTTACCTAACTATTCCTTATGTGTTTTTCCTGTATCTACTTTTACATTTATTTTTTTTTTATGCACCTAACCAATACCTCCTTCACTTATCTGTGCCTTGTGAGTCTCCATTTTTATATTTCTCTGTCTTGGTGTCTCACACGTAGTCTAGCTAACTCTCTACCTTCTCTGTGGGTGTTATTCATCTATTACTCTATTAACTACTCATCTATTAACTCTGTTATTGCTCTTCCATTACCCATTCCTCTCTTCTCCACATTCCTCATAATGAATGTATACCCTATCCACCCTATCTGTCCACTTTTTTCTGGCCGTGTTGGTCACGTACTTATTCCATCACTGCAGCTATCTTTCTGTCCCTTTACCCAGACAACTCGTGTTTCATCTGCCATAAACCCACCCACCTCAGTCTAATCTCTCTCTCTCTCTTTTGGCCTTTAATTTATTAACCTACCCTCTGCATGTTTATCTAGTCAATCTTTCTCGCTCAAACAAGCTCAGTTAATACTCTCTTTACTCTGTATATACACACATCTATTCACCCCTCCATCCAGTTTTTACTCAGCTGACCTAACCCCAGAATATCCTCCATATTTATAGTGGTTCATCTCTTTCTCTATTATATCCATTTTCCCATTTTAGGTCTGTTTGTGTCATTGCTACTCATCTCACTTTTATTTTATCTATGCATCCCATAACATCTCTACAAATCTCTTTACATAAACATATTGATATATCTATCAATTCATGTCTCCATTTATTCCGTAAGTCCTGCTATCTTTTCAGCTGGATCTGTACTTATCTACCTGATAGGTAGTATATCTACATACTTATGATACCTACTCCACATTTCTATATTTTAATTTATCCACATTATATCGATTTTACTTAACTTCCCAACCATCCAGCAGCCACTTTACCTACCCAGCCTAGCTTTCTCTCTTCCATATTTATCTATTCCACACCTATTCAGCAAACTGACATGTGATATTTGGATACCTATTTGCTCATTTTATCGTGGCTATCAGGCTCAGATATACTGCTATCCATCCCGTGCATGTTTATCCAGCTGATTTCAGCCTCTTTCTAAGCTTTATATGTTACACACTGTGGTCTGATTGATCTATCACTTTGTGTACAAGCTCATATATCTAACCTTTCTTTCTACTTTTTCCCTCTGTAGTTGTCCCCTACCTAATTCTACATTTTTGAATATTTCTATCCCACAGCATATCCAGCCAACTCCGCTTTTGTCTATATGTTCATCCCATGGAGTTGCCATCCAGCCCGTGAGCCACCTCACACCCAGTTCCACTATCTGTCCGGCCAGCCAGCTCCTGCCTACACTACCCTCCCACCCAGGGCACTTGCTCCAACAGAACATGTCCTACCTCTATTCCAGTTATCCCCTTGTCCATCAAGCCCTAACTAAACCCCTGGCTAGGCCATCCAGTGCATGTCAAATACACACATTTTTCCCTCCATCCCAACGTTTCCATTGTATTGCTATCAAATTATCTGTCCTCTGCATACACATTGTCGGTACCTATGCAACGATGCCAATCTATTCTAATCTATCCACCTTCCATGCATCCATCTGTACATCTCCACCCATTTATCCTTATACATCTGTCTAAACTGTCCATCACTTCAAGCCATAAAGTTTTGTTATATAGCCATGCAGCTCCACATCTGCCCGCTCCCCCAATGCTCGTCTTTCCAAGTCCAAGCCCACGCCGACCTGGCCGGCTAAGCCACCCACCATCCCACACCACCGTCTCTTCTTCCCTACCAGCCCATGGGGCCATTTGCTCCGTGTGCCCGACGTGGGCTCGCCCTTGTTGTACTAGAGGTGATTCAGTTCAGAGTGACCTTTAGCTGTAATACTCTTATCGCGCTCGGTGACCTTGCCTTGCATGGGGCCAAGAGGTACAAGGATATGGAGAGCAAGAACAGATATTGTCTGAATAAAATGTCATGCAACTCCAGGTGTCTCAAAGCACTAATAACAGCCAGTTGCAAATAAGTAGTTTGCTCCCAGCACGGTGTGTGTATGTGGCGGGGGGAAATAAAGACTATTACGCCAATAAGCTGAAGAAAAGTTGACATTATGAACAGACAAAATACTGATCTCTGTAACAGTGAAATGTGTGGTTTTTCATGATATCGGACCAGCTTCTCCAACTTCAAATATCTGCTTGGCTGTGGCAGCTGCACTGGTGTTAATGTAGGTATGTGTTTTGTCATCCTATATAGCAGATTAAGAGAAGTGGTATCAAATTTTCCATCTGAGCTTTCCATTCCTCTTTTAAGTCCTTTTAAGTGTAATTTCCTATCTTTTGCTGGTGCTCCAGCATCTTTCCCTGACCAGGCAACAGTACCTCTGCCCGGAACCGTTTCTAGGGTGATTTCCATATTGCAAAATAGAGATCACCCTCTTCTCACTCTTAAGCATTTGTTTTTTTTCCTGCTAAAATTCTCATTGCTGACCCGGGTTCAGACAAGAGCCTGGCAGGGTGAACCTGCATGCCTGAAATGGCGAAACCTTTCCAACCTCTGAGTTTGGAAGTGTTCACATCCAGGAACTGGGATTATCGGAGCAACACCGCCGACCCGCGGGGTTCTGCTTTGAACGCCTTGCTGTTGTTTCATCTATTCTTAATTATCCTGCAACCCCCCCAAAAAAGTACCACTTGATGCCTAAAAACGTTGGGATCTGTGAATCACTGGGTGGCAAAAACTGCGGAAGCAACTGCAGCAAGCGCGTGGCGTTACCCTCGCGGGCGAGCCGCAGAGCGAGGCGCCCGGCGTGTTTGCCGAGTCCTTGCAACTCGCAGACGCAGCAAGAGCTGGGGGAGAGGAGGGCAGGAGGCAGGAAACTCTTGGGAAAGTGTCATAAATACCTCCCGGTATTCCTCTAGATAGCAGAGCCCGCACATGCCCCGCTGGCCGCAATCACCGGCCTCTGCGCCAAACTGTTTGTCTTGGTCTTTGCATTAGGTAAATGCCCAACCCAAATTCACTGATAAAAGCAGACACCCCCCCCCCCCAAAAAAAAAAAGGAAAGAAAAAGAGGAAAAACAACCCAGAGACAAAGTCTCGGAGGCCCCCAATCAACAACAAAAAAGGCAGCAACCAGACAGCCATTTAGTGAGCATCTCAAAGCTATCTCCTGTCTGCTGGAGGGGCTTTAAAGACACCAGATTTGTGTGCTTGGCCCAAGCCATGCGAATTGCAGTCTAAAGCTTTTCCTTGAATTCAAGGCTGTGTTTACTGCAGCCAGGGCGAGGGGAAGGAGGCAACCCCAAAGCCCTCCCTCCTCCTCTTCCCCCACCCTGCAAGCCCCAGGCTTGAAACTTGATTTAAAAAAAAAAATACAAGATTGAATTTCAGTTTGCAGGATTAGGGAGACGACTTTTAGGGGCTGCTTGTTGGAAAAAAAGCAAAGCAAAGCAGCTGGGAGGGATTAGGCTGAGCTGGCGTCTGCACTTTCAACTGATTCAATTTTGCTCCACAAGACATTGTATCTGAGCCTTTCTGGAGACTATTCAAAGCAAATCATTTTCATTTTACCATTTGGTAAGTGATCAGAGTCTATTTTTAGTGTCTTGGAAGCGTCGGGTTTTTTCTCTCTCTCTCCTTTTCGTTTTGTTTTGTTTTGTTTTTTTTCCCTTTCTCCTTTTTCTTCCACAATTGCCTATCTGCATTTGGGGTATCAAGAACAGGCATGTTTTGCGGGAACGTTTACCGCAGCCAGCAGCTTCAATTTATTTTATGCCTCACTTGCAGAAGAAAAGGCACCCGAGCGAGCGAGCGAGCGAGCGAGGCGGGAGCTGGCAGGGCTGGGACGCCGCCCCGGGGCTCCGCGCCCCCGTCCGCCGCTCGGGGGGCTCAGGTGACTCCTTGCGATTTGGGCAGAGGCGGCGGAGGGGCCGCTGCCGCAGGGTCCGGCAGCCCGAGGGGTTGGCGGAGGTCGGCGGTGGCCCCGGCCGCGCCGGTGACGGGCTCGGCCGTGCCGGGGGTCGCGCCGCGGCCGAGGGTCCCAGCTGACGGTTTTCCAGGTGATCCTTTTTTTTTTTTTCTTTTTTTTTTCCCCCTCAGAGGTTAATTTGGCAGCACTGTATTTTGCAAAATGTGCGTTGCCTTCCCTGCGTTTTTCGTTGGGACAGAAATCAGAAAACCTTTTTAAAAAATGCCTGCAAGAAAAAAAAGGAAGAAAAAAGCCTGTACACAGTTTGGGGGGGGGGTGTTAATACAACAAATGCTTTTCCTTGCAGTTTAAAATTTTGCTAGATTTTACTTTTTCTTATATTTCACTTCACTGAAAACTGGTGGGCTTGGGGTGTTTTTTTTCTTGCCTGTCTTTGCATTTTTGGACCTGTTTGGTCCAAAGCTGCACAGACCAAAAACCCTCCGCAAAGGGGGCAGAGAGCAACAGCGGCGGGGCAGGGCCCCGAAACAGCACCCCCGGGTGCTCCGTGACCGCAGCAGCTTCCTTGGCCTCCGGGAAGGGCGAGGGGCCAGGGCGCCCGCACGGATAGCCCGGACTCTCGCAAGCGAGGGCTGGAAGCAGCTGCCTCGCTGGCCCTGCCGCAGGCTGCCCGTGTCCCTCCAGGGTGAGTTATTTATTCCCTTTGCATCTTGCCTTATGCAAAATGCCCCTAGCGTGGAACAGAAAATGATGAAGCGCGAGGGCGTTTTGCTCCCCCGACCGTATTGCAAAACAGCAGCTTGCTCCCGGAGGCTCGAGTGCCATCCTGTGCTAACAGAGACGGACAAACAGCGCGATATCCAGCACCGCATCTCCACACCAGAAAGCCCATCTCCGGAACAGAGTCCTGTACGACGAATGCTGTTTTCCTTCTTCTATTATATTCTTCGGGAGGTGTTTTTTCTATTAGCGATGTCTATAAAAGCACTTATTTTGTGTAACAGCCTGCAGGCTGCATCCCAAATAAACCGGGCGAGCTTATGCGGTTTAGTCGGTCTGTAAAGCTGGGATGAAGCGTCGTCCGTGCCGGATTCACGCCCTGTGGCCACGCGAGGCGTCTTGGCAAGGCAGCCCGGGCCCTGTGCGCACCGACCGCCGCCGGCGTCCCCCGGGGCCGCGGGGGTCCCCGCTGCTGCAACGCTGCTACAAGGAAGGATTAAAGCGACACGGAAGAACGCAATAAAACTCTGCCTCAGTGCTGGGCAGCGGGGGAAGCGCTGAGACACTGGATCCAGGAGCGAAGCGGGGGCCCCGGGCAGCGCTGCAGGGTGGGAGCCTGCAGAGACGTGACCCCATCCCAGATGGGACCTTTAGGAAGGATGCCATGGTACGGGGGGAGAGCTGGAATCAGCTTTCCCTTAAAAACAAGGGAAAAAAACCCTCTGCCCGGTGCTTGCCACCCTGTGCCGCGTTTGCAGGCCGGACGGGTGTTTTGCCAAAGCCTTCCACTATCCGGCAGAGCCGGGCAGTGAGAGCTCCCAGCTATCGTAAAGGCAACGACGATTCATTCCCGAGCTGGAGCAAAGAGGAATCTGCAAGCAGGGGGAGAGGAGGGGGAGCAAAGCACAACCTGATCTTGTAAAAAGGCGCCTTAAAAATACCATGCGCCAGGGTCCTTGCACAAGCTTTTTATTTATCAATCTGCAGTCAGAAGAGGCAAAGGCAATAACTGCCTGGCATAGAGGGAAATGGGGGCAGGGAGGGTGGCTTATAATAAAAAAGAATGGCTCTGAACAAAGGAAAAGGTTCTGCTAAACTGATGATGGCAGATGGCATCAGCCCCACCATGCTCCCCTTCAATTGCGGGAAAATACAGTAAAGCAATTTAATGAAAACGCTTAAATAAGCAAACAGTGCAGTTAATTGAACCCATATGTATTAGGAAGGAAATCTAAAGTATACTGATTCATTAAGTTTTATATAACTGTAAACCCCCAGAACCTAAGAAGGAGTAAGAAGCCATGATGAAGTGCCAACTAGAAGGAGACCCTCTACCAAACTTCACTTCTCTCTGTTTTGTTATGACAAGAACAAGTGGTTTTAACAAGTACACCATAAATCAGGAGTGCGCACTCCAGCCTGGAGTCTTCCAGGTACCAAACTGCGCTACAGACTTGCATGCCTTTGGTTTCCGGTAGGTTTTTTTTTTTCTTCCAAGACACAGAAATAACTGGAACTTGGATGCTGCCATATACAAAGAAAACAGGTAGAGAAGTCTCTGAGGTCTTTATTTCTTTATTTTATTCAAGCAAAACTTCCAGTGATATGTAGAGGATGTTCCTCGAGCCATGTGTAACTGGTGGCCACGGACTTTGGTCCATCTTTCATTCCTACAACAAAATCTTCTCTTTTGCAGTGAGCATGCCTTGCCAGTCATGACTTTTTGGGTGGATAATTGCTCAAGATGGAAAATCCAGGCTGGGAAAGGCTCGGCAGACTTGCTGTCAAACAGACTGGTTTGTTTGATAGAGTTTCTGCCATAGCTTCAGTTTAAAAACTGTCCAGAAGTAAAACATTAGGGAGAAAGCAGTTATGGTCCCATTGAAACAAGTGCAGAAAAATTCCCTTTTATCACAGCAAGGCCAGAATCTCCCCTGCAGATGAGGATAGCTTTGGAAACGCCTCGTTTGGGATTCATTAAGTGCGTTTTGGGGCTGGGGTTATATCACATTTGCTGCTTGCTTTTACTGGGCTCTTCTTGGCTCATGGAGCAGGACCGGCAGCACCTGCTCCGTTTTCACAGAAATCTGGGTGACCTCAAACAAAAGCCAACAAATGAAAGATGAGGATTTGATCCCAAATTATGGAAGGGGTTGAGAGCTGGGCCTTGGGGGTTTCCAACAATGCTGATTTCAAGTGCCACTGCGTGACCACACCAGGAAGCCTTCAGCTGGAAATGAAGGTGGTCTACAGCCAGGGCGCAAAGTCTTAGGCTATGACTGGAAAGGCGTTTCAGGGCACCCAGGCTGGCCAGGGGGGTCTTCAGCAACTCCTGAAGACCCAAAGGCCTTTCCCACTCGCATGCACGCAACACGGTGCATGGGGGATATAACCGGAGAGACAGCTGCAAGAGGAAGCAATTACAGAACTGCATTTTCATGCGTTAAGGTTGACCAGGGAGGCCACATCATTGCACAGTGCACCTCTTGGTGCTCAGGACTTGAAGAAAAAAATAATAACACAAAAGCACAAAAAAAGCAAGCCTCTCTAATGAACATACAAAATATTACTGAAAAACGTCTCAACTTAAAAAACAATAAGAATAAAGGCACCAAAGGCTTCTCAGCACGTCCCTCCTAGAGGGAGCCCCACGTGACCGTTTCTCAGCTTCTCCCCACCCCAGGGACCCGCCAGGGCTCGCGTCCCCGTCGCAGGGGCCTGGCCCCCGTGCGGGCAGGGAGGCCCCACTGCAAAGCCGCCACAGCCCCCCAGGGGAGCAGAAACGCCCCCAGGTGAACACCGGAGTCCCTGCTTGACTTTCCGGGATGTCAGGCACGGTTGGGGTTAGAGCACGTTAGGGAGACGGCGGGAGCGCTGACGGATTGGCCCCAATTCAACAAAGCACTTAAGCGCAAGCTTAACTGTAAGTACGTACTTAAGTCCCTCCTTATATAGCAGGACATATGTTAACGCCCCGCCGAAGTCAGCGTTAAGTACATGCTTAAAGTTGAGTGTCTGCTTAAGTGCTTTGTTGAATCAGGGCTGCTGTTTACTTCCAACAGTTGATGTCTCCTGGAATATCCACATTTCTGGTTGCGAACCTGACGCATCTGTTTTCTCTTAGCA
Organism: Apteryx rowi; assembly: GCF_003343035.1. Classification (NCBI taxonomy): domain Eukaryota; kingdom Metazoa; phylum Chordata; class Aves; order Apterygiformes; family Apterygidae; genus Apteryx; species Apteryx rowi. Next base: position 4,065,072 of record NW_020448307.1, on the reverse strand, counting down.
TTATTAATAGAGCCATCCTTTAAAAAAATACACAACTGCACGATCTTTTAAAATCTGCGATCGCTGCGTTCCAGAAGCGCAAGCGATCAACAAGTCCTAAGCGTTTCTATATAGACCCCGTGCGTTTTCCTCGTATGTGATACTTCCATTTTATTAAATCTAGAGAGTTTATAAAGAAGCGACAAGGTTAAAAAACAACGCGGAGTCGCGGAACGTACAAATGATCGAATTTATCTTGACAAGAGAAAAAAAGCGTTATGTATGTTGAGAAACCCTGAACTGGAAAAAGATTGCTGGAGTATAATCTTGTAAATTAAAATGAAATTCTTACTGTAAATAGGCATTAAATTAATATATACCTACATGTAAGTAACGTAAATACAGAATTCTTATCATAAACAAAATAGCTGTGTTAAGAAATTGCGAACCGGGGCAGATTATTGGAGCGCAGCCCAACACCACCAGCAGGCAGCGGCAGGGACAGCTTACCGAAACGAAGGCGACTCCCAGCTTGGGGACACCCCACCACCGTGGAAATCACACTCCCCATTAAAGCGATCACCGAGACACGTCCGGGAAGGAACCGGCAGCTGTAAGAGACAGGTGAGGCACGGGACAACATCTCACGCCTCTGCTCAGTGGGTTTTTTTTTGCATCCTTAGGGTCTGTGCTGTGCCGCTCGCTGCCGTGCCCGGAGCCGGCGTCCCACCACGGCTGGGGCTCTCCCAGGGCAGCTGTCGGCAGCGGCCGCCCGCCGCGGGTCCTCCCCGGGGGCCAGCCGGGCCGTCGTCCTGCCCTGCTCCGCTCCCATCCGCGGTTCGGCCGCGGTTCCCCGGGATCCCTCCTCAGCCCCTCTGCCCTGCCGGGCCGGAGACTCGGACCACAATTGAAGGAAATCACTAAACTGAATTGCTCCGAGTAAGTCCTCAGCAGGGTTTGACTGGTAAATGTTTAACAAGGAGAACTCCCTGTCCTCTCCTGGCACATATTAAACTAATACATTTATTTTAACAAGGGAAACGGTTTCCCTAAGCTCCTGCTCAATTTGAGCCCTTGACTTCTACAAAGGACTAAGTGAGGGAGGCTTCCTGGGGCTCGGTAATTCGCTGGGACTAAACGAGAGATGGCTCCGAGCCACGACGGCGGAGCCTGGAGGCGGCAGGACCTCCCCAAGGCTCGGGAGCGCTCGGCTCCAGGGTCTCCGTCCGGGCCCGTCTCCAGGCGAGTCCGATGCCCGCCTCAGCGCATCAGCTCTCTGTCGCTTCAGCCGTCCCACGGAGCCAGGTTGCCCATAGCCCGTCCGTGGTTTGTGCCGGGAACGGTCCACGCATCCCGGCTCCATCGATGCCCCTCGCCTGCTCCCTGGCGCCCCCGAGCCCCTCGTGCCCAGCCCGTCCACCCCATCCCCAAAGACGCCCCGTCCGGAGCGGCCTTGTCCCCCGCCGCCGGCTCCATCCCGTCGTTCCCACGCCGAGCCGCGCGCTCCCCCAGGCCCGGACAAAGCGGCGCTGCTCGCACCTCGGGTAATGTCCATCTCTTCACCCGCACAGGCGATCCCAGGGTTTTATCCGGCTCTGCTCCACTGCATAGATGACAGGGGGATTGGCAGCCCCCGGGAGCCAAATGTTCATACGCCACCGAGGGGAGCGAAAGCTTTAAAGCTGCTCTCGCTACAGCAGACGCGGAGATGCCCCGTGCCTCTCGTCCCTGGGACATCTCGCCTAGCCATCTCGCGGGATTTTCCTACTTAACCGGGGCCCTCCTTCCCACGAAGGCTCCCTCGCACGCTGGGGACGCAGCGAGGCACGCGGGGGCTCAGGGCTCCCTTCACGCCTTGCCCGTAAGCCAGGGAGCTCGGCCCTGCCGTCGCGGTCGCGACTCCGGCGCCGGCCGAGCCCTCCCGGCACTCTGCCAGGCAAGCGCCACCTCTGCAAGACCTGGCAAAGGCCCCGGCATGCCGCGGACGGCGCCCGTTAATCGCGGGTCGCTCGGCACTTTTCTGCCACCTCGGCTCTCCGCACGCTCCAGGGAGGCCCCGAGGCCTCCGCGTCGGACCCGGCTGGACGCCCGCCGCTGCTCCGGCTCCCGGAGGCAGGCTTTCGTGTCTCTGGCGCTGCCTCGGGAGGCCGGAGCCAGGATCCGCGGCTCTCTCCCTTGCTAATGGTTTTCAGACTTGCCCTCAAGGAAAGGAGCATCTCTGCAAGCAGCTCCCCGCTCCGCATCTTTGCTTGGAGCCATCCCCTGACTCCGGCACCTCCGCTCTGACTCACGGGCGAGAGGGCAGGTTTGAACAACGGCGGCCGCCCCTGCCAAGGCAGCTCTGGCTCCCGGCATCACGGCTCGAAAGTCTCTGGGAAACTTTCTCCGGCTCAGCCTGTGCCGGCTGCCGTCAGAGCAGCCGAGGCTCCAGCCCACGGCAGCCCGGGGTGATCTGCGGCGTTCCCAGGACGGGGCATGCGTCGAAGGGCGCAAACAGCAGACGGAGCACTCTGGCTAATTTGGAAACAGCTGCCTGGCACCACAGAATGACTTTTGCCCCATAGCCCAGAGAGCACAGATACTGCTTTTGCACTTCCCGCGGTGCCTCGCGATCACATCGTACTGGGAGATCCCTTCAGAGAGGTCGAACAAGAGAACATCCAGCAGAAACCCACCTCAGCCGGATCACCCGATGCTTTTTCTCCTGCCACCATGATTCCACATCACGTTTGCTGACTATCACCACCAAAACTGTGAAGTGTCTCGCCAAATATTCCTTCTCCAAGTATTGCAGTCTGCCTTCAATTCTTCTTAAAGTTTAATAAATTTCCCTCTCGCAAAGAGCCGAGAAAAATATGAAACATTTGCAAACATTTTTCTCACCCTCATGAACTAGCAGAAACACAGTTCCTCTGGCACTCACCTGCCCGAGTCTGGCGTCAGGGCAATGTGTTTCTCCTACAGCTGATAATATCAACAGGAAAATCCTTTCCACTCCTTATGTTTTTCTGGGGTTACGATTCCAACAAGTCTTATAGCGGCTTGGCAGTACAGTAAATAAGAAACAGATTTCCCAGTGTTTTGCTTTACCACTTTCTTTTTTGTAGCATCTAAGTGCAGAGACAGAGGTCTGGACTCTCAGAGGTCTCGGTTTGGATTGCCCGTTCTGGACCCACAGGTAATAACCGTGCCGTGAGGGAGCCACCAAGCATGGGCCCAGTTTGCTAGGCAAATATCTCCGAGGAGAGTGTGTTATCTGCACTGGTAACTAATTAGGACAGCAGAAGTGCACATGCAATTGTTCAGAAGTGCAAATCTTGATGGAAAACTGGGTAGAAAGTAAGACCTGTGGGGCAAACCCATGTCACGGATGGTAGCGATAGGTCCACTGAAAACGCTTGTTCTTTGAGCCAGAAGAAACAGCCAGTTTCTGTGCTGATTTGAGATCTTGCCTTGCCTCCTACCACTGTTGTCCCCAATTTTTTCCCGTGTGTTCATAACAGCATCGGCAGATGATGTAACGCAGAAGTGGAACAGCCCAGCCTTACCTTGCTGCTTTTCGCAGGGTTTCCAGAGCTAAGCTACAGTCTGCAGGCATGAGCCTCGAATGAAGGAAAAGGCATTTCTCTGCAGAGCTGTTGCGTTTGAGAGCCTGCTCACCTCTGTGAACATTAATGTCATGTCTCAAAACTCTGGGACTGGTTCTCTTCCCGTGCCAACATCCATCCAGAACAGCTTAATCAATTGGATTATCCCCGGTGTACAGGCATGCAAGAGAAGCATGAACCAAATGATTCATCTTTTAGCCAGGTAATTAGGCCTATTACGACAGAAATCCCATTTGCAGTCTTTGCTTAATCTCCTAACTGGACTCCTCACTCTTTGAACTCAAGGACGCTCCCACTGATTTCAAACCCTCCGTTACAGTATTTCTCGCAGCTGAGGTGGGCAGTGGAGGAACGGTCTGGGCCTCGCGATGTCTGTGTGTCAGAGCTGGCTGCTGCCTACCAGCCTGGTATCAAATACAGCGTCAGTCTAAAGCTTACCTCTTGTGCAGGAAGAGGGTGGACTCCTCGCAGTATCACGTTCTGGGAACCAATCTGGCGTCTTTTCCAAGGAAAACACCCCTAGGACAGGGCCACCTTGCAGAATAGACACTGGTCTCCCTACCTAATGCAGACACGCGATGGCGAAGCACGTGAAGCGTTTCTCAATCAATGATGTTTGTTACTCAGAGATCTTTTATCTAAAGCCACGTCCCAACAAAGCAAAAACCCTATGGCAACCAAACGATTACAGATGGAAGCAATGCTAGGGCTGGCCGCGGGTACCTGTGCTGCTACCTTACCTTGCCTTTCAGCCACGCGGTCATCACTGAGGTCGCTCCTGTATCCATGTCCCACTGTCACGCAGTAACGCCGATATCCTCATTGCTCAGGGTCTGCAGCTCTGGAGGAAGCCAGTGTCACGACATCTCCAGGGAAGCCTCTGGAAAAGACCAATCTCTGGTATTTATGTGAAAGCCTCCAAACTTTGTTATCCTCATAAATGAAGATTCTTTTTTAAATACAGTGTTTCACTCGCACATTGCGCATTTGCTTTTAGAATACATCAGAGTCAGTTAATGAGGTTAGATTAGTCCTGCATTTGTTTCAGCGAGAGCCAGCAGTGGCAGTAATAACAGTGATCCAACCACTAACACTAACATGCCTTTAAGCGCCCCTGTAATCTGTTGTGTAAGGTTGACTTGCAAAGTAGGCAGATAAATTGCTTGCTTACGCTTATTATAAAATTGCTGCTCGAATGTGTACCACAGTGCACGGTAATTTTGGAGGATCACAGAGGCAAAACAGAAGCAGGATTTTGATTGGAGACTTTCAAAGGTGTCTAGAGGCTTCAGGAACTGATGCTGGCATAGACTGAGTTCCCAACTATCATTTTATCTACAAATTTGCTTTGCTATTAGAGGGCTCCATGTGTAAAACCAGGCTCCCGGGTGGCTCCCTGGCCGCGGCACCTCTTGGGCAGCCGTCGCGCCAACCTGCTGGGGCGCGTTGGAGCTGGGCCACGTCTCTGCAGCGTGAAGGCCGGCACGGGCACAAGCTGGCAAGCAAAAACGGCCCAGGCAGCTTCAGAGACCAGACCAATGGGTGTCCGAAAACTAGCCCCTCTCAGAGCTTGGAGTCACGGACACATATACATGCAGCCCAGGACTGTATACCAATGCACACGGAAAAGTAAGTTATGGCAGGGGAAGGTTTTATATTAAATAGACAAAACCCTACTGGGCTATATGACAAAATCAGCATCACCCTGTCTAGTAACTTAGGAAGTAATTAAGAGCAGTTTTATAGGTACAAGATCCCGCTGTGCAATAGACTAGTAAAACCGCGTCCGAGTCTTCTGATCGAAGCGTGCAAGGATGCGTGTGACACGGGGGCTGAGCTCACACGCAGGCGTCTCATCCGCTACCTCCACTGGTTCGAGAGCCGTCAGGACACGTTGCCTGGGACCGACTCACCTCTCGCGCCCACCCGCTGCACGTGCGGGCACGACTCCCTCCCTTTCAGAGGAGCAAAGCCTGGTTCATACGACGTCCAAACCAAAAAGCAGGGCCAGGCTCCCAAACAGCTAGGTCAAGATTTGCTGGATTAAGCTGGATCAAGGCTCCAGAGGCCTCCTTTGAGACCTGTCTACGGAAAGGTGCTCAGAGGGTGGATATACCTCCCCGACCCATGGTCCGGCCATCTAAAATCTCCAAGCCCAGCATTCAGAAGTGAAGGCAACCAACAAGAGCTGGCCATTTCTCTGGATCCAGACTTTTAATATTTTAACGCTAGCAGAACAGGCACGAGGCTGTTCCCAGGATGCCAGAATAAAAGGCAACGACAGAGGCCACCAAGCCACAAGATCCTTGCTCCCTCCCTGCAGCACAGCCGTGGAGACCAGCGCTTAGCTAGACCGGCATGGGGTGCTCAAGATTTGGCCTCATGTTCGCAGAACAAGGCAACAATTTTACAATGCCCGTTTAAACCATTAATAATAGTCTGCGCAAACCCTTGCAAGCTTCCAAGGCTATGTAAACAGAAGTGAATTAAAATTATTTTTTCCATCGCTGTTTAAAACGTGTGATGTTTTTTCTAAACGGCCCCACGAGCAAAAGAGAGGGTGAGTCTGAAATGACTCCCTGGACTCAGGCCAGATCCTAGCAAGTACTTTATATTTCACTCTCAAGATGCTCAGAGCAGAGGTTTAAGAGGCTTTGAACACAAACAGCGTTAGGTTAGCTAAGTCCTGCTTTGACCAGCAGCGAGCGTTTGAGACATAAACAGATTTAACTTGAACCGGGCTTAATGTAACTGGGTTTACAGATTCACAGCTGATTCCAACATACATCAGGAGTGTTGTATACTCAGCACGGCAGCGTGGCCCAATGACGAAGGGGGGACGGGGCAGCCCACGTTCGTACCGCAGCTCCGCCGCTGACCCCCGGCGCAACCTCTGGCAATCGCGGCAGTTCCTTTATCTGCAAAATGGAAATAGCTGACCTACTTCACGGAGCAAACCTGGAATCAATTAATGTCTAGCCTGCATTTAGGAGAGGCAAAACACTATATAAACATTATGTATCATTTAGCTCCCGAGGAAAAGCCATCGCCCGACAAAAGGGGCCTCTCTCTTTACGAAGCCCAGTTCACGCTGGTGCAGCCCTCCCGACTTCTTCAGCCTGGTGCCGATTTACACCAGCCCAACTGCAGGAGAAGCCGGGGCACAAATACAGTAATTTCCCCTCACTGACGCGTGCAGGCCTCTCCGTGACCATCTCCGTTCCATGTTCGGTTGCTGACCCTCCTCAGGGCGACGCTGAGGGACAGCATCGCGCCATGCCTTGGGCACGAGAACGGGCCAGGCTTTCCTTCCCGGCTTTTAGCCCTTTGACAAACTAACTGGGGCCGTTCTTGGAGAGGAGGAAGACGACCCAAAGCCTGCCAGGCAGCAGCAGCACGGGATCAGAGCCAGCCCTCGACGCGAGGAAGGAGAGGGGTGAAGCCACCAGCACCCGCGAGCGCCCTCGCCGACAGAGACCTTGCAGGTGAGGTGCTGGTTCTCACCTGGCGCTGAGCCGCAGCTGGAAACGGGGAATATTTTTATAGGTTTTACCTGTTTTCCTGCTCAGTCTGTCCGTGTGCTGTTACACTTGCACGCCGGGCAGCACCCAGCTCTCCCAAACGCTGCGGGAAGGCCGTTGGCCACGGAAGCGACCCGCCTGCCTCCCACGGCACACGACTATGCCCGACCCGCTGGAGCTCTTGGGGCCGTACGCAGGTACGCACCACTGAAACGAGAGCAGCGGAGAGGCTACTGCCAAAGCAGCGTTATTTCTGGTTATTTCAGACAAGCCCACAGGTGCTTGAAGAAAACTGAAAAACTTGAGGATGCTTTGCCATCCAGATGAACCAACCGGAAATTGGAAATTCGTCGGCAGGGACAGAAGATTTTTACCATTGTCAACGTTTTTGGTTGCTACCTGTAATTCCTGGCCTGTTCATCTGGAGTTACTCATGAAAGTCACCGTGGCAGTTTCCCAGCATTAGAATTTTATTTTTGGTTAAAACATATCCCAGACCATTGCAGGCTGGTTGCCATCCTGCAGTTCCAGGCTATCAGAAGAGCTCTCACAAGCGAGTTGCTCAGCCTGAGCCTTTCCTACAAACATGGGGAGGGGGAGGATTGTTTTTCACATCACGCAAAAGTTTTGCCATTAAAGTAATGAAAACCAGGATTACCGGCAGCCCGCTAGCCACGGTGGTACCCGCCGGGACACTGTTGCAGGAGCGGTGCTGGAGGATGCTGCACCCGCTGTGGGGAAGGGGCACCCGCAGGCCGGGCCATGGGACCCCTCTGCAATCCCTCGAACACAAACGCCGGAGGAATCGCACCAATTCGGCGGCGCCTACTGCAGCCTGACCCGACTACGCGTGACACTTTTATTGATATCTCAGCTCATACTCTTCATAGAGGAAGAGAAACTGGTTCAAATGAGCAAACTTCCTTTAACCTTATCATTATTAACATGAGAACCTGAAGAAATAATTTCTGGGATCTGCGTTCACTTCCCACAGCTTGGCTCTGCCAGCACAGCAAATATAGCAGCGGACCTGTGCTCCGAATAAAATCCCAAGGACTTTTTTCCACGTCCCCTGGAGGTGTGGTGGGGGCCGTGCATGAACTGGCAACAGGTACAGAGCCACGCTGCCACTAGAAAAAGAAAGGGGAAAGGTTTAAATAACAGATTAGCAGGAAAACCTACCTGGCGCCTGGGCATGAAAAGGCATGCACGCCGTATTCCTGGAAGGGCGAGTGGCGTAGGCACGCTCGAGGGCAGCTTGGATACCCCACACACCTCCGCTTGTCCAGCTTACCGGGAAGCCTCCCAATATAACTGTCAGAGAAAAGCAGGTTTTGATCTAATTTCTCCACGAAAACGGTCGCAGAACGCATTATAGCGCCACATGTGTTTCCATCATGTCGGGGAAGTTTTCGGAAGTATTCCTCATAAAACGCAAAACTGTTACAAACGAGAACATGAAAAACAAATTTAGTAGCAACTTGTGTCATTGGTTTCTCTCTAGTCCTTTTATGAGGAGCTTCTGTGAGCAGCTGCAAAGCCCCTCGAGAAGGACCGAGGGAGACGGCTGCCGCGGCCGGGACCTGACCGGGACCTGACCAGGACTCGTGCCGGAGGGAACGCCCAGCCGGCCGGGCTGGCAGAGCCTCCCGCCGTTTACTCTGCCGTCGGTCACGTCCCGAGCAAACAGCAACAGCGGCGTGGCGAGCGCGAGGCCGGCTTTGGGGCACGCTAACAACGCAAAAGGCAATTCCAAGGCCAGTATGTAAAAGGCAAGTTCTAAAGAAATACAGAGAGGAGTTCGCTGTTGGGGTAGCAGGCAAGCATGGAAATCCAGGCTGGAGACGTTCGCGTGGTGCGGGGAGGAACGGCAGTCTGCTCCGCGAGCCCAGCGTATCGTGGGCAGCAGTTCCCCCCTCTCTGCAGCGAAGCATCGATAATTTTGATTTGGATAATGGTCAGGGCTGGTTCTTGTTTATTTTGCTGCCGAAAGCCATAGCGGGATGATATTTCCTAGGTATTCCTCTGAACAAAACTGAACACCTAGTGATTACAAGAACGCTTATATAAAAGTTATCAAGATTTGGAAAAACTCAGCACCCAATATTATACCCACAGTGCCACCAAAGGTGCAGCTCTGCAGCACCCTCGTGTCAGCGACGCAGTGCAGCACAGAGGCAGCCAGACCCTGACACCCAACACCCCGCTTGCACTTTCTTCCCTCTTGTCATCCTCCGACACTAATTTCTTGGTTGCCGCCGCTGTGTGCTAAGGGAGGGTACTGTAACGGGTGAACCACGAACGGTACAAGCTGGTACGGCTCCGTTAATCCCAGCTGTCTGTACAAGCAGGGACGGGTCACGGTGGCTCTTTCTCCATTAGCTCACGCAGGTGGCAGCAGCTATTGCACCTGGGCGCCTCCGCGACACCTAAAACCGGGCACCATCCATGCCAGTACACCCTGTGCCACACGGCTGCCGCTCTGCAGGTTTCCTGTTTCTTTCTCCAATTACCCAAAGCAGCGTGGGTGTGATTGCATTAAACCTGCCAGACACATCCGAGCGGGTTATTCCAAATCAGCATCAGAGCACTTATGAACTGCTTCATTTAGAGATATTACGATCCATGTCCTCAGCACAGTTCATTTTTCTCCAAATCAGAACAGACCCTTAGCTACGTCAAGTCCACTTGATCTTAGAAAGAAGGGACTGGCAGTTCAAGCACCCGAGGCCTGGGGTCTAATCCCAGCTTTCTCACAAGGTTGCCAGGAAAAGGACCTGAGCTGTAATCCTTTGCTAACACAGTTTCTCCAGTCTAAACAGCGGTGCGCTTCCCCGAGTCAGCTGCTACCTACCAGGTGTGTTGGGGTCTGTATTTGCATCCAGAATAGTCACGTCAGGAAATGAGCCAGCAAGTGATCAGAAGGGAAAGCTAATCTCTTCTGAATTATTTTTGATTGTAAATGTTTCTGACCTATTTCAATAGAGGTTTAAAATAAAGATTCTAGACAGAGTTCTGACAGCCACCAAGGATCACGTTGCCCACAACAAAACCTTTATTTTTGAATCTTCTCAGGAAGTGGCAGAGATTTTCCTTTCATGTCTTGCAAGATCATGCTCAACGTGCCAAGAATTTCACAATATAGATCTTGTAATCTGCAATGAGAGAAGAGCATGGCAAAACCATCCCACTAGCAGGCTAGATCACTTTCAAATACCATGGAAAATGTGGAGCAACTTTTTAAAAGGCATATAAAGTACAGCATGCCATTTAATCACCCCTCTGTTAACCCAGTAGGTTAAAGAGCAATGAAAAGATCCCAAGTATTTTGCATGAAGTTGACTCCCCTTTCTGTGCAGGTTTTCTTTAACATCCTTTTAAATATTTTTCTCCCAAAGATCAGATATGGTGAATGGCAGAAGTGCCATATGGGACTGGATCAGCAATGTGCACCATGGGCACAGCAAAATATTTTCAGAAGCACTAGTCCTGATCAGCGTATTCAAAATACAGAGAAAAAACAATGCTAAGACTCCTGAAAGGATCTCTGGTCCCTTGAGGAACTGGACAAAAGGGAATTTTCAAAATAATAAGTCTAGGCCAGCGGTCAGATCTGTGGTCTAGGAGTCAGCAGTACTCCATAAATCATTTCCTGGTGCAAGCTGGAAGAGATGTGGTGAGCTACACTGAACCAGCCATTTGCATCTCTCTCTTCCAAAGCGTTCCTCAGCGTGAAAAAGCTGTAGGACTCCAGACCAGATCTAGGGTTTTTTAAACAATAGGTACCAAATGTGATCATAGGCTTGTATCACATTAAGGTTAACCTAAAACATGTAAAACTCAGCAGTCTTCATTCGGAGGATTTGTGGGAGGTTTTTATGGTTACACGGTTTAAACTAACTGCCTGGGGTTAGTCATTTCCCTGAACAAGATCCAAAAAAGTCCATTGCTGAGACAAAGCACAGGTCAGCCTGGATTACTGCTATAACAAGGAAGGCAAGTGTCCTGCCTCCTCTCCTTCTGAATTTGGGTGCAAACAAATCCTCCCACCCCCTATAAATCCAGGAAGCACTCTCCCCTCTCCCAGGGATGCTGCGAGGCAAAACACGAGAGGCGGGTGGAGGATGGACACTCAGCTCTGCGGGACACCCAGGGCTCTGAAAACCCCGTGACATGCCAGGGCTGGGGAGCCCAGGGCACTTGGACCTGAGATAAGTGGCGAAGGACAACAAATTTGCTGCCAGGAAATTGAGCACGTTTCTCATTGACACAAATCCAGCTCACGCAGCAGATCCCACACTGGCGTTGCACGTCCTGTGGCTTTCCCTGCTGCTAGGAAACGTTGTCAACCCTCCTAACCGGGGTCTATTCCTCCCCTGCAGCATCAAACGCTATCGGTTTTCCCGATAGGAAAGGAGGAGATGGGGGGTACCGGGCCCCTCGATGGCCGGCTGGCTGGGCGAGCTCCCTTGGGGACAGGACGTGCCTACACAGGGCCACCTCCGTCCCCCACCTTGCACAGGGGGAGGTGGCGTTATCAGAGTCTGGCGGCACAGACCAGGGATGCTACTCGCTCCAGCGAAGTTTCTTTATGTTTTGGTTTGAATGCATTAGAAACCAGTCCCGTTTATAGTGCGTGTTGTGTGTTGGTACCTTCCTAAGCTCTCAGCACTGCTCGTGCTGAGAACAGCAGCATTTTGCCCAGGGAGAGAGGCCACAAAATGTCCACACATTCCATGGAAATAACCCAGTACATCGAAGGGGCATTTTACATCTTCTGTCTTGGAGTCTCTCCCATACTCACCAGCTCCATGGTTACCAACCTGTCCACTGTGTCATCCTGGAGGTCCAGGGCTGTCAAATAAAGATCAATAAATGGGATGCTGACGCAAAAATCCTCTACGATGATCAAATCAGAGTGGCACAATGTCTTTTTGAAGTTATCCACCAGCTCACTGAAGGCTTTATATTGAATGGTTTTCTGGTGTGAAAAAGAACAAGGCCAGGAACAAAACACTGTTAGCAAGGAGAAGGTGTCGTACGGAGACCGTCACTCTCCAGGCACCTCCAAGGGCTTTGCGCTGGCTGGCGGTGGTGCACCGGAGCAGCACCCCGGGGGCCTCGGCTGTAGCCCGGGTGCAGCCTCGCACCCTGCGCCCGGCCCTGCCACCCAGCCTGCTGCTGGCACCAGCAGTGCAACGAGCCCCTGGGCACACACCGAGCACCTGCTTGCGCCAGCCAGAGCAAAACGAGAGACAGGCTAGAAACGAGGCCGTCTATAACTTCTCTTTCCACCGCGCTTTAGGAGCGTGGGCCAGGTGTTGCACACCCTGGCACCGGCAATCTGCAAACGCCTCTCGAGAGGGGACAACAGCCCAGGGAGACAGGTCCTGCCACTGTACAGCTATTGCCACCCCTAGTGCTGGGAGCGAGACTTAAATTGCTGACTGAAATCAGTCACTCAACATAGTACTCGGACCAGTGATTTTCTGGCCCAAATGCAAGAGCACTCTCAACTGAGCCATCCTGAAATGATTAAATTACATTTTCTAACAAGAACGAGCAGAAGAGTTGGGGGAAACAGGCAGTCACATTGCTCTAATCATCTACATTTCAGTGACAGCTTTACTGCATTTATTTCAAGTCAGCTTTGCAAAAGCCCTTTATCAAGCAATGCAAAGCACTCCTGCAGAATCTGCAACACGAATTTCAAGTCCGTAGTAACACTTTGGAAACTTTGCAACAACAGACTACGAGAGAGCAGGAAGGATCACGACCTCCCTCGAGCACTAGCTGAAAGTGATTCCAAGTCATTTCTGGACACGGTTCCTGGCTTGACATGATCTGAAAAGACTTCTTTTTAATTTCTCTTTGAAGTTAAACAAACTGAGACAAAACACATTGAAACCTATTCTAATACCTTTACCATTAAGTTCCATTGTAATACTTTTAAGTGCTGATCCCACCAAAATTCTACCATGTGATGATCCTACCAAAAATGCATACAGAATCTATAGCCTAAATTATCACAAAAATGGGGGGAGGAAAAAAAGTAAATTATTCCTCCACTGAAAATGGCTCATATTTTTCTTACCATATTAAAGAGCATCTAATACATGCAGTTCTTGCTATCCACCCAAGGCCGACCACAGCCTAGCTGGATTGCTCACCTGCTGATGTGTGAGCTTTTTCACTTCCTCCTGCTGCTTTTTCAGGATTGCCTGTTTCTTGGCCCAAATTGCAGCCTTCTTCACTGCTTTGCACTCCCGTTCGTACTTCTGAGTCGAGTCCTACCAATGCCAAACCGCCAGCATGAGAGCGAGTCCCAGAGCACAGGTCACAGCTGATGTTTCGAGGGATCAGTCAAGGAGACTTGTGCTTCAAAACCCCTGGCCCAGATCCAGCTCCACACAGGAGCAAGAAAGCTGTTAAGTCAGATCAGCTGCGGGCTGACACCCTACAGCTGTCAGGATGCAGGAGGCTCTTGCCATAGGATTCACCTTATTCCATGGGCAGATTCATCCCTGTAGCCCAGTCCCTGTCTCCAAGCACTGACTTGTACCAGACGTGTTAGAGGCAGCTACAAGAACCATGAAATCAGCCAGGGGTTGAACAGACGCAGAGTCTGGCCTTGGTTCAAAAGCCCTTGGTGCAAAGCGCACTTCCTGCCCAGATGCAAAGGGCTGGTTGTGCTGGAGAAGCAGGAGGTTTTTGACTCTATTTTTCCACAGCGGCTAAGTAGAGATGTAAAGATGACCCAAACCGGGCAGGGTGGGAAAGACATGCTTATTCTGTTCAGGGACAGAGGACTTCTGCATCCAAAATGTTTCTAGATGCACCAGGAGCCAACTTTTGCAAGCAGCCAAACGCCAGTTTTCCAATAAAAGCCTGTTAGCTAGTAGCACGCACACCTAAACACAGACGCGCAATGCAAGGAACCACTATTACCTGCATTTTGATAATCACAACTCCAATGAACATATTGAAGAACACAAAGAACCCCAGCAAGATGAACACTATTGTGAACACGTGGCTGTTTGTAAACCCATGATTCTCCAGCTTTTGCTGTAAGTCTGTCCAGCCATCAACCTGCAAATGCATTTAACCAGACCAGAGAGTTAGTTCCAAACCACAGCATAATTCACAAGCCATATGAAATCTTGCTCTTCTTTTTCTTTCTTTCTTGTATTTTTAAATTGAATGCAGTTTCTTCTGTTTTTTTAGAGTTCCAGGTTTAAGGCAGCTAGTAAAGATCTCATTTCTGGCAGCTTGCGAGATTTGCCCCTCTGAATAGGAAATTTATCTATCAAATCAAATTTTCACAGAGATCTGCAATACGATCTCACTAGAGAGCAGTTCACGCTCTCCCCAGTGCAGTCACAGGTTAATTAATGGGCTTCTTCAGCAGCACTCCAAAATCCACAGTTTGTTATTTGGCTGACACGGACTGGAAAATGCTGCTCTACTTACAGTTACCAAACTGAAGAGTGTGAAGAAGGCAGCCTCCATGTTGCCCCAGTTTTCAGTGTCTCCAGTTTCAGGATCTCCATACAAATCATGTCCCAGAATGGCAAATATAAACATCAGCAGGAACAGCAAGATGAGGACATACATCACTGTCTTCACCATCTGGCCAAGAGCCTTTGTGAAAATCTGCAGAAGGGAAAACAAGCGAATGCTTCTTAGGAGAGGAAGAGGCAGCCCCAGGTAAAGCAAATGCTTGCTCAGCAGGGATGAGGGCAGGGAAGCGGGCTGGCGATTTGGTAGGTGACAAGCTGCCGAGACCAGTTCTGAACCAGCTCCCTCACATGCACCTGCAGTGTTGTACTAGGAATTAAGGAGAGGCACAGGGCAACCACCATTGCGCACAGGAGTGCACAGTGCTACAGAATCCAGAGACTCTGGTCACGCGTGAGCCTCTTGGACTGGGAAATGCCCCTTGCAGGGCTCAGCAGTGAATAAGTGTTGCCCAGAGGCAAGAGCAAGGACCATTCAGTCCCAGAAGGATGACTCTCAACACACATAGGTTTCTCACTCCCTTCTGAAACACTGTTTTACCACGACAGGTTACTAATGGAGTAACGGGTCCATGTTCGTAAAGGATACAGCTCTCCCTAACCTAAGCAATCCACTGAACAAAAATGAGCAGTGCTATTAAGCCTCATGCCTCAGGGTCTGACCACAAACTGGAGGCAGGAAGATATTTCTGCTGCCCTCACTGTCCAGCTACTCCTCATCCACTGCTGTGCAGGAAGGGCCCAGAAACGGGGAACTTCTCTCTCAACCCTCCTGTGACTGCTCTCCTAGAGAAAGTCCTGTGCAAAGCTTGGGTTCACCAAAAAGGAACAGAGTACGGCCTCTGAGACAGCTTGATTTCTTATAAAGACCTACATATGACATCAATATACACAAAAGACACTCTTGGGAGTTGATGGGAATGCTGGTTGGAGAATTGAGCTTAGGCCAGATCACTGGTAATGGCTTTTAGCCAAATGCAAACTTTTTTGTTAACTCCAAATTACAGAAGACTACATGCAGCCTCTTGCATCTATGTTATATTCCTCTAGAGACCAGAGGCCACATGGGCTGGCTGCCTTCCTCTGGTTACAATAAGGCTGCTAACGCCAGAGGGTTTCTTATGCAGTGCACTAGTTCAGGGACTATCCATTTATCATTTCCTCTTTGGACAATAGCTCTGACTGTCAACAGCATCTCAAGTTAAAGCTCTGAAATCTATCCAGTTGATCTGCTCAGATGGTACTTCCTGGTGTAGACATTTGTGCAAAGCTAGCATAAGACGTTCTTTCCAGTCTCCTCTGGCTGCCAAAAAGCTGAGCTTGTTATGATGGATTAAGGACTCCCACAGCAGTTGCCTGAATAGGTCCCTGTTTTCGCAAGGCTTGTCTACTCTAGAAAACGTACCCACAACACTGTATGGCCAAGTGTCCCAGGTCCTTCTTTTGGCCACTAGTCACCCCTCAGTCTACATGGACTGAATTTCTTGAATCTACCTTTCATCCAGCTCAAATATAACAAGGCAACAAAGACCTATGCAAAGGTAGTGCCTACCTTTTTGTCCCTCTAAAATTGCCAGCTCTGGCAGCTTTGCCAAGAATAACCTCAGAGGAAAGAGATAGTCCGGACTCACGGCTGTGTTACCCAGCCTTGCTCAGAGAAGGGTGGCAACAGCAGAGGTTGCCAGCTCTGTGCCTGCACCACAGAGGCCCAGCAATGGTGCCTTAGATACTTTCAAGCAATGACTTCTGTAATCAGCTCTTTACTGAAACCATCCCAAACACCGTGCGTCTCTGCCTACTCTTAAATTGCAGGTATATTTAGCAGCTGCTTCGCTACTGCTCTTTGCAAGCTGAGAGCATACAGCTTGCTTCAAAGCAGGTCTCAGTCCCTGGTAGAGCTAGCCTCTAACCTGGACACATACTCGTCAGTCAAAACTCAGGTGAAGTGAGGTTAAAATATCTCCTCTGGACCAAAGGAAGCCGTAGAGCGTCCCCAGTTCATAGCTTATATCCACAAGCAGCATCAAGATTTCCTGAGCCTGGACTCCACTCCAGGACAGGCCAAGGGAATAAACTGGACTGCGCAACCTTGCTGAGCATTTCCCCAGATGGGGAACATCCCCAGGTGGATGCTCTTTCCCTGCCAAGAGACTGAGGTTTCTAATTGCTCCTTGCCCAGGTGCACAGCTGGTGCCTGCACTCTGCCACGTGAGCCACGTGATTTGCTTGTCCCCTGCTGCTTTGGGTTTTGCTTGGAGGTAAATCAGGTGATGGGCACTCCTGGGGCTTGTGCTGATACAGACTACAATTTCAAGGACAAACACTGATTCTTGTCAGTCTGTCACACACCTCCCTGTAGAAAGTCTCTCATGCAGACAAAACACTAGAAGTGTCCAAACAGCTGCCACGAGTCAGGCAGCAAATCTCCTTTATTGACTGCCCCAGCTTGAAACAGTGGTGGGTCAGCTAAGGATGAACAGGCTGACATGGTCCTCTAATACTGCTCTCATTTCTCTTTCTTGGGACGTCTCACACCCACAGGATGCCAATGCTCTTCTGTCTGCTTCCACCCTGGAGCAAACCTGCTCCAAAGACCCTTTCACCAGCCTTGGTCCACCCTACTCATCCCCAGCTCTCTGCACTCCTTTCCTGGTAGTTCAGGACAGTAGGATGCGTAGGCTGAGTGGCACTGACAGGCTGATGGATTGCTGTGGATTTAAGAAGATAAATTGCGTGCTTAGGACAGAGAGGCTCTGGGCCCATTGCTCCAAAGAGCGTCAGGATTTGCACCTATTACTGGCAGCTTCCAGCAGGGCTCTGCCACCCAGCCAGCAGATGTGGCACAGTTATGCACTCGTTTCATCAGCCCCAGCCTCCTTTTTTCATTTTTACCCTATTCTGCACCATTGCACGAGATGTTGGTGGACACCAGAACTGAACACCGCTTGGCAGCAGTAATGCAGCATTCTCGGCCGCAGGCAATAACGGGCAGCGACGTAGCACACGGAGCAGTTGTGCCGGGCCCAGAAAATACAGCTGCGCAACTGAAAACCAACACCAAGAGACAATGTGCTAAAATCCCTGAGTCAGACGGAGGTGAAAGACAAGACTGCACTGCAATGCAAACACTGGCTGCATGACAGCACGACAGAGAAGGGCATGGAGGACAGCAGGGAAGAGCAATAGCAAACGCAGAGAAAACATCAACAGTCGCGTTGTCTGAAGAAGTCTCCCAAAAAGCCCAAGCTGAAACGGAAGCACCAAAACCACAGAGTTTGGTACAAATTCCTAATGGAAGCAGCATCCCCACGAGAAGGAACCAGAGGGAGGTTTCCTGGTGTTTCTGCAGGCATGGGATGTCTCTGGACGCTGACTGCAGGCTCACGCCGCACACACACATGTACGGTCTGTCCTGGAGGCTGCAGCCAGGGAACAAAAGCCATTCAACCCAGAAATCACATGACATTTTTGCCAAGTTATGTAATGGCGTTCAGCAGATTTAGGCTGCAGCACATGATCATAAAGAAAAACAACCACCCATAGCTGAGGGTAACAAGAGGGCTGTAAAAAGGCTCACAGCAACTGCAGGCTGGCAAGTGCCTCCTGCGCAGGAGCATCAAATAATTTCCAGTTGCCATGGCATGTCTTGCCTCTCCGGCGCTCTTTCAGGAACTGCTGCGGATTCCTATGAGCTTTTATTAAGAAGGAGCTTTGTGCTTCACAGTCTGCACAGGTAGTAAACTACATTGAAATTAATCCCAAATATATTTTTTAAAAAAGCAGAAAAGTCAATTTTTTCTTTAAGAACAGCCTGGCATTTTTAAAGTTTATTTTCAAATTGAAATAAAGATGAACGGGGCCTACATTAAAACAGGAATTGCAGCTAACAGAACGTCTCTGTATGGAATACAACAAGGAAATTATTTCCTCAAGGTGGAAATTTATTGCTCCAAGGTGGAAGGCAGAGTGTTTTAAAGAGGTTTTTAATTAATAAAGGGAAACGTGCCAAGAATGTGTTGCATGTTTGAGCTCTCTGCATTAAATACTGCTAACCTGTCGAGGGCTAATTTAGACTTCAATTAATAAATTACAATACACACACAGATATAAACAACCTCCCACACCCTCAGCAAAATGCATTTAGACAGCCCTATCGCATTTTAAAACAACTTTTAATCAAAGAGGTGTTGTCTCTTGGGATGTCAAACAGCTCAGGGCACTTGTCCCTTCAGGTCAGGATGCAAAGGCAAGTATCATATGCCCCTGGAAACGGGAAAGCAGCAGCAAGGCCGGGGTTTGTGTGATATTTATAACAGCTCTGGGACAGGAAGGGACTGTTAGAGCCTGAAGAATTTTCCTCTTTGGATATTTTTCCCCCGATAATGCCATCTAGGCACGCTCACCCAAAGTCAGGATACAATTTCCCAGTGGCCACAGTCCCTTAGGTGTTAAGTCTCACCGTCCTTCATCAAAACAGAGATTTGTACAGGCCAGATTTTCAAAGGCATTTAGGCTCTTAAAGTTGCAGATTTGTGCCCACTGGGATTTTTCAAAGCACCTCAGCATTTAAACGTCTCATGGGAGTAAGGTGCCAAATCTTATCCTACAGTTTTTCTTGCTCTTCGTCCCCAAACAAGGCATCTCGTGGCAGTGAGTTCCACAAGTCAAATGTGCATAGTGCAAGTTTCAAACAGACAAACGCAAACTCTTTATCGGCTTTAAATGTCGGCCCACTTTGCCACGCATCAATTTGTTCTTTTATAATCATCCAGACAAAACACGAGCATCTGATTCACCTTTCCTAAATCATTCGTTATTTCATATGCCTCTATATGTTGTCCCTTCTCCCAGCAACACAGAATAATTAACATATAAAAGTCTGGTGATAAGTGAAGTTTACGATCCAAACTAGAGGAACGAAGGCTCAGAAGTGAACATTATAAGAGCCCTGCGCCCATAAACATCCCACTTCTGGTGGGCTACCCTGCCAATTAATTACATGCAGAAATGCTGGCTGAGCATTCATTGCCCACATAAGCTCCTTGCTGAAAAACAAACCTCCAGAGTCGTCAGGAGAAAACTAAGTAGGAGAAGGTGTGCTGCAGAGAAAAATACACACAAACCAAGAACAGTACGTGACCTATATTTTACAGGGATTTTTTTGTGTCTACTCTGCTGTAGTAAAAAAAAAATCCCTCCACCCATTGCGGGGGGGGAGCAGAAACAGGGGAAAAAAAACAATGGCCATGCCATGGGTGTCTTAAAAAAATCAGGAACAATTAGATTTCTCCTTCCCTCACAGGCTACTGTAATCATCAGCCCCGTTCGGGGCCAGGCGGCCCCCCAAGACATCCAGCACATACTGCAAGGCCTCCTCCATCTCTGAGCTCGAGGGCACTCAAGAGGTTATTTATATTAGCAAAAAACCAGCAAGAACTGGGATTGCTTGAAGGATAAACACAGCTTGCTGTTTTTCCTCTGACACCTTGGGGTACTCTCCCCGGTGCCTGGTGCTCTCCCCTGGCCAAGCCAGCCGGCAACGCCAGGGCCGCGGCGTTGCGGGCACCCTTCTCTCCTCCCTGCAAACGGGCGGGCAGGCTTTGAACCCAGGTGCGGATACCAGCTCCCTGCCTGAGCCCTCTTACCAGCACCCGGAGTCCCGCCGCCGGCAGCCCCAGGAGACCCAGCTCTGCACACCGATGCTTTGGTGACGCAGGACCGTGACAAAGAAATCCGCCGTCCTGGCAGATGCAGCAGTACCAGCAAGAGCCCTGATGCACACCCAGCGCCGAGTTTTGCTGGATTTCCTTATGCAAATAATTTTAGCAGCAGAAATAACCCCCCATGCCCTGCTAAAGCATGTTGGCAGCACAGTGATGCTAGTAAAGGGGGCTGGAAATTATCAGGATCCCCAAAAACAGGGGGTGCTGGTGGGGACTGAGAGGGGGCTCTCCCGCCACGCTCTGCCACCCAAGCTCTGGGCACCCTGGCCGGCAGGACTCAATCACACTAGCCTGAAAAGACCCGAAAAGAAACTCTTAGCCCAAAGGGAAGGGAAGAGCCACTGCGACCTGACCGGAGAGCAGTGCTTTACCCTCATCCCGTTGCTGTACTTGATGAGCTTGAGAATCCGGAGGGCCTGGAGACCTTTGGCAATTTCCCAGGAGTGGAAGTGCAAGGCGGCCCCCGAGCTGGAGGCGTAAAGGATGAACGCGATGAGCAGGATGACAGCGTCTAAGACGTTGTAGCCGTCCTTCCAGTAGGCGATGGGATCCACGTACAACTTCAGCAAAAACTCGCTGGTGTAGATGGAGAGGATGAGAGCATCTGTGAGCTGGAGAGACAAGGAGATAAGCCCGGGCGGCTGCCCTGCGGATCCCCACGTTTCCCGGGAGCCTGCGCACAGGGGCAGAAACGCCAAAGGGACACCCGGGAGCAGAAACACCGCAGGGACAGCCCAGCCCCTCCTTCCTTACTGCTCTGCCACTTGTGTTTCACCCCTAAACAACCTGACTCTGCCCTTGGAGACCAAAGTGACATGCGAGGGACCTTTTCCTAACGGGCTTCATGCCTGTCACGTGCCTTGCCACCTGAGATAACGCCTTGCTGGCCTGGGAAATGACAGTTCAACTGGTATAACCGCACCTCTGGGGAAGTGGGAGCTGAGCTTACCCTGTCACACAGACCATCGCAGGTACCAGGACCCAGAAACACCACAGTGCAGAACAGACCTGGCGTCTAACGGTGCTGCTGGCCCTGTGGGCCACCACGTTTCCCCTCTCCAGGGGGATTCCTGGGCCCCTGCTCCCACAGCTCCTGCAGCAAACGTGGGCGGTGGGCCCCAGAGCAGCATTAACCTCAATAATAACCTCTAAAGGGCTGTGAAAACCGAGGAAACAGCAGCATCTGAACCAGGGCACTGCACCACGGAACAGCACCTACCGCTCTCCAGAGCCGCCCCAGCAGCGCAACCCTCGGCTGGCACCGGCGGGCAAACCGCTGTGAGCAGGGCACAGGGAGGCGAAGCAAAGCAGATGCCGTCCACGTTACAAATACCCACCGGGGTCCCCGCGGCAAGGGACGCTGCCAAACGGAGAGGACAGAGGCCCCAGGAGGCTGCGGGTCGCCCCGGATCGGGCATCACGTCGCACAAGGGTCCTGACCGCGTCCCAGAGCATTGGACACCTTGCCAGCCCCTCCGACCGGGGCGCGCACCGCCCGCTTCTCCAGCACAGAGCCTGTTTCTGGAGTCAGAGTTTTCTAAAACCTCTAAAGCTTGTGACTGAGTTTCCTGACATTAGCCAGGCCTGTCTATATATTACCGGGATATATAATTAAGGCTCAGAGGTTTGCATACAGTAGCTGACTTGTGTAACACAAGGAAATCAAGGAGCGTGACCAAGAGGGATTTTCAATGTGAAAATTGAATATTAAAAGGGTGCTTAAAGTTAGCTGTGCTAAAAGTACGAAGGGGAAAAGAGTTGCCATGGAAAGGACCTAACAGTTGCATTTTAAGAACCATAATTACCAAGTGAAGGGACTTAAAGCTCGCCCCTGAAATATGTTTCCTGGCATATCCCCACGATAGCGAGGCCCTGGGCTCGCGCAAGCAATCGTCACGCCAGGTGCCTGGTGACCGAAGAGTTAGTCATTTGGGCTGGGCCTCCGGTCCTCAGTTATTTCATCGCCCGAAACAAGACAGAAGCCGCCTGCGTAGGTCGGCCACCAGCTCCCCCTCTCAGTACACAGCAGCGCGAGGAGGCAAAGCCACACCACTGCTTTGGTCACGTGCCACCACCACCACCGCGCACCCGGCCGGCCCGGCACCACTGCAGACATGCTGCTGTCCCGGGGAGGGACAAGGGGGTGCGAGGGGCTGCAGCCCAGCAGTGACCCCAACCTGCTGGGGCTGGCCGGAGACACAGGACACCGGTTTCTCCCATCCTCCCTGGAGAGCCCCTTATCTCTTGGTTCGTCTCCTCTTGGCTGCGCCACGCAGGACCATTAGCCATGCCTTACCACAAAAAAGGTACTCGAGCTTAATCTGAGGCGGTAGTCAGTCTCCACAGCCAGGAGGATGGCGTTCAGTGAGATGCTGCATATCATGAGGAACGTGAAGACTGGACTGTTCAGCAGTCTGCGTAGGTAGGCACAAAATTCGGTGTCCTTTCTTCTGTTGGTAAAAACAGAAGAGCTAGAGAGAACCAGGGGCCCACCACCAAAGAAGAGAAAACGGATGTCCCCTCACCTGTGGGTGTCTTTCAGTGTCAAGTACAACAGGCATCAACAAGCCCAGCTTTCCGAGCAGTCCCAACCACCCTGAGCAGTGGAAAGGGCTGAGAAGTTTGGCTCAGTTTGCAGCTGAGGCCAGCTAGGGGCGGGTAAGCAGGTATTTAGCAGCCTTGTTGCATGTACCTTATCACCGCTGGATTTTGTGATCATGCCTGTGGACATGCTTGGTGGGTATGAAATTGAACCCAGATTAAAAGCATGTTTAGAGACTTTGCAATGTGTCATGTAGGGATACCATCACTTGGAGTTTGCTGTCCTTGTTTTAAAATATCTGCAATCTCATTCAGGCAACAGCATGGCTCCTGATGATGTTTAAATTTAATACTGCATAGAAAACACACAACATCATCCTGAGTAGATCTACTCCCATGCAGGTTATTGCAGAGTCAAAGGCACAACCATCCACTTCTGCAGGCTGCACAGTTCCCGTGATCAAACCCAGCAGCTGGGCCCTGGCCGTAGACCCCGCTTTATGTGAATTCTCAGCTCATTCGGTCCAAGTCAAGACCCTTTCACCTCGAGTCCAGTGGGTAGAAATCCACACACTACAATCGTCTTTCAATTAGGTCCATTTCAGGTAGGTGAAATAGCCACATAATTCTGTAGTAAACAGGGACAGACATGTCCCCAAGGGAAGGACTGCTAGGGTATGTTCCTGGTCGGGAAAGACATGTGAAAAACATAGACAGATGTACCCTGTTCTCAGAGAAAAGAAATGAGTCAATAAGATACTCTCATTCCCCTACTTTTGCCACTAAATGTCATGGCCTAGTAAGTACCGAAACTGAGGAAATCAGTTAATGGCAGCGAGGAAAAAATGTTTAATACTTAGTTTAAATGCATACTTAAGAACAGTCTTATTTGTTAAATATTTGTAAAATAATAATTGAAATGTAACCAAAGCTAACACAAAATCCAACCCTTTGCTTTCATTCAAAATAAATACGTACCGACTCAGTCAGTCATGTACCAGGTCCCACAATATAAGAATTACCTAGAGGGTGAATCTGATCACCATAATCAAAACTCAACTCCACATTAAAAAGACTTTGCTATGTGTGTACCTGAACTGCCAAAACACGGAACGTCTTGTATCAGTTTCCGAGAGGGACTTCAAAGATTTCATCAGCAGCTCTGACGCCACTAGCGTCCTCTGGGAAGGCTCTACGTGCTCCATGTGCAGGCTCTCCCAGTCGCCCCGCTCAAGCAGCCGGGGCGCTTAGCTTTCCCAAAGGCACTCGGGCGCCGCGGGAGGGCGGCTGCTCTGCGTTGGAGACGCTGGAACCTGCTGCTTGACATCGCCGCTTTATGAGGTCGCTTCCAGCTGAAGAAATCAGCCAGGCAAGTGTCCGAGGCCAAGCCCTGCATAAATAAAATCCCCGCATTAAGAGAATAACGAGCAGACATTGATTATACTTAACTAACTGGTTTTGCATTGCTGAGCAGTTTAGGCAGAGCGTACAAGTTTTGGCTACAGATTTATAATAATCTATTACTGACAAAACGGCTTTTAATCCAGCCCAACGCAGCTTGGACTCAGGGCTGGTCTCCCAGGGCAGATCAGTTCAGAGGCACCGCAGCCTCTCGTGGGCTCTGTCTCCTCAAGCCACAGGCATATTTTAGCAGAACTTCAACTTTCAATGAGAAGAATGCAAAAGCAAAGGAAAGCTTTCATGAAGGGAAGCTAGATCATCTCTTCAAAGCCCTGGCATCTGCCTGAGCCCGCAGACAGCTTGAAACACCCCCTTTACGAACCTCCCCCGCGCCTCAACAAGCGGAAGCTGCTGCTGTTCCGCAAGGCGCAGCCAACACCCACCCGGCCCCGTGCAAGCCGAGCAGCGCGGCAGCGTGCGGCCTTCGGCCCCAGGAGAAGGCCCACGAGGCCCCGCTCTCACTCGGAAGAGGAGATAACCGCAGGGCTACGCCGCTCCAGCACCCTGCGCCAAGGCGGCACGGGGGCCTGGCCCCTGTCCTACCCACCTTCCCCGGGGAACGTCACACCTCTGCGCCGTCGTGGGAGGACCAGGAGGGAAAGCACTGGAGGGAAGTGCTCCAGGTCTCCGGCCCCGCGGAGGCAGCAACGCACCGGTCGAAACGACAGAAAGATTCCTTTGGCTTTGACAGTCCAAAATAACGTGAGCAATCCACGCGAGCCGCTTTGCTCTTTGCTCTGTTTTAACGTATTATTTTCATCCTGACAATATTATCTTTAAAAAAAAAAAGAAAAAAAATCACAAGCGCTCCTATGATGAAGTGAAATTACATTCATTTTTAGTGTTTACATTCTGCAATGTGCCAAAGTAGTGGGCGAAAGGCATTTTTATTGCTGGACACTGCCCAGCTCCTCAATACAAGCCACACAAACAGTTTTTTGCAGTAACACTTTCATTACTCAGGAATGAGGAAACCAGGAAAAGACTCTTCCTTTGTGTCTGGGGGGGCCCCCTTCCAGCGCCCGTCGCTTCGTGCCTCGCTGCAAGCCCGGGAGCAGTTTGGCCACAGCCTGGCGGAAGCGGCTGCGTGCTCCAAGGTTGTTTGGAAAGAGCCCGTCCCACTGCCCCAGTTGGCTCCATTTTCTCATGCCCTGTCCCTCAAGCAGCAAATGCTCACCCCCAGCTCACTTTTAAAGGGCATCAGCGGATAATGCAGTTTAGCTGTGTACATCTGAGCTTTGCAGAGGGCAATCCTTCTTCGTGCTCCCCCCAGCTCTCTGGAGAAGGTACAAGGGTCCCAGGACAAATCTCTGCTCTTGCTGCAGGCCCGCACAGTCTTTACTGCCGGCTCCAGCGTCCCTGCAGCCAGCGCAGGCTGCAAGCTGGCCTGACTCTAGCCAGAGGAGTGCTGGCAGCCGTGGCTGGAGTATTTCCAAAGTTTGTTTGCAAACGATTGTCAGTTCCTCACCAAAGGGTCCAACTCTGCAACAAATCTTCAGCATGAGTAGCGCTGACATCAATACAGCCTTTGATGTCAGTGGGATAACTCACAACCATATTTGCTTTTTGCCTTGTTTCTTTAGGAAAAATAGCATGAGTATTAACAATTGCTAATTTATTTAAATTAGTCAGCATCTCTGGGCTTGCTAGTCTGGATGCTCTGCGAGCACTTGTTCCAGGACACACGTTTGGCTAATCCTGAGGCACAGCTTTGAATAAGCCACAAATATTTGTTTCTTGGAGCAAACAATTGTGAAAAACTGAAACTAGCTTCTGCAGAGGAATTCATTAGTTTGAGTTAATTGGCAATCCCTTCATTAACCTGAGGTTTAAAGGGCCGGCAGAGATGCACACGTCAATCAGAAGCTGCAGAAAGCCTGACGCCTTCGAAATTGTATTTTGCA
The DNA here is from genome assembly GCF_003343035.1 of Apteryx rowi. NCBI lineage: Eukaryota > Metazoa > Chordata > Aves > Apterygiformes > Apterygidae > Apteryx > Apteryx rowi. The sequence goes on along the minus strand of NW_020448307.1, from coordinate 4,038,818 downwards.
TGATTGAAAAGCACTTGCAGGCAAGGAAAAGGCAGAGCAGGGCTGAGATCTGGCACACAGGAGGAGTGAACAGAGGCCATGTTAGAGCAAGGATCTGTGCAAAACCAGAAGTTATTTTAGCCTTCAAAACCTGGGGATGCTGCAAGCATCCATAAGCCAGGACAGATTCAGTACCGTGACAGTTCAAACTGTTGCTCTGGTCCCACCTTTCCCTAACACCACATCTGCCCACATCCTCCTTGGTGCTCTGACCTGGGGCCAAGCCAGCCAAGGGAGCTAAACCAACAGAAAACTCAAGTCCAACTAGATCTACGTCGTTGCTTTGTTCTGTTTAACATCCAGGGCTTCAGATAGGGCAGATTCACAGACAGCCAACACCATCACACCAGCCTGGACTCATCCCAGGAGATGCTACAATCCCTTCAGGCTCATCCTGGAGCAGAGGATGGGTAAGGATGAAGTGTCTAAAGAGAACAGAAAAGTAATCATGTTAATTTTCCCTCCCAAACTGGAGAAGTAGCTGGGTGAGGACACTTCCTCATTAGCTTTTTTTAGCATCTGAAATGCCCCTGTTGAGAGAGGCTAATTAACAGAAAAAAACCACCTTTTCTTCACAACTCTCTTGCCAGGTCTGAGCAACGAGGAAGATGATGAGAAAGGACAGGAGGAATCCCACTGTGATCAGACTGGATGATAACTCACAAACCAAGACAGAAAAGTTTGTTTTCTCACATGCACCTGCAGACCTATCCAAGGGACTTATCCATGATCCGGCTACCTTCTGTCCCCAGATCCACTGGGCTGAGTTTGATTTTGCTGAAACCTCTTCCCAGTTCTGTCTTTGACTTTTCCCCGAGTATTTTGTAGGATTGTCGTTGGCACATGCACACGCACACATCCCTACCTTCTGGAGAGACAGGAATGTATCTATCAACTCCTGACAACACACGACCTCAGTTTCACCCAGGCTGAGAGCAAACACGTGCAGAAAGATGGCCTTAGCGAGCAGAGTGGCTGTGACAGCAGGTGGTAAATGATCCCTGTGCCAAGTCTGCAGATAGTTATCTCCTTGCTGTATCCAATATGATTTTTGAAGGTTAGTGGACCTGGGTTCCCATTTTAGGGAAAGGGAAGGATTATTTGCTGGATGTGTTTCAGAGACCGTCCGGTAAAGGTGTGATCTCTGCTGGTAGCTGAGCAGTTAGCAGTCCCCAAACCCCACAGGACCCAGGCAGTAATCCCAACAAAGTTGCATGCTGCAGGCATCTTTCATACTTTGCTCTCTCAGCTTCAAGTTTTAGCTTTTTAATTTCCTGTGGCCACAGGGTCTCACAGGGACTGTGTTTCCCACAAGTCATAGATTGGGTTGGTGGGGGGGACACATTGAGTTAAAATTAATCTAGATGCAGGAAAGCTACTTTCAAGGGGAAGGTTGTTTCATGATGGATTACCCAAATACTTAAAGCCACAATCAGTCTTCAAGCAAAAAAACAAACATTCCAGGGAAATATTTAACCTGGTAGCTGCTAGCCATGAGCCGAACCTCACAGTAAACAGGGAAGTGTTGCTAGTTTGCAAGAGAGGCGCCATCCCACATTAGGGTGCAACCCTGCAGGCTAATGGGGAGCAGGCACCAGCCCGTGCACATCTACAAAACCTACCCAGAAGAGAAGCCTGCGCACCAGAGGAAGCAGTACCTCAGGCAGCTGTTCAAGCCCATGATGTAATGTAATGGAGCAGCATGACTGCAGAGATGCCATCACCTGGAAAAGATCCAAAACCTGCAGCCTGGCTACTTTTGTTCAGAGCGGAGCCAACGATGCTCTTCACAAGAAAGGGCGTATTAGGCAAAGTTTCCTGGCCAAAACCCAGTATCTGTCATTACATTCTTGCTATATAAGTTTCCCATGAAGTTTCAGCTTGGCCCGGGAGACGGTGCTCTGCTGCACAGAGCCCTCCACCCAGGGAGCTGCGCCCCCTCCCCACCTCCCGCAGCATCCGTGCACTCACCAAGCAACAGCCACTTCAGCACTCACGTGGAGAAGATAGTTGAAGAGACACAGGAGCGTAGACTAGGGCTACGTTGCTCAGGTTTGTCCGGATGGCTTAGATTATGAAGGGAAGCCAGTGGTTTCTCAGCACACTTCGCATGGGCTGCGGTTCCCTTGCCCTGCTCCGCAGAGTGGCGAGTTTGCTATGGACATTAGATATGCTGCTGGAGAGAGGGAGGAGGTGGAGTTCCATAGGGGTTCACCACGGATTTGGGATGCAGTTCTCCCGGGAATTCTGTCAAAAGCAAAAAAAGTGCAATTATAATGAAAGAGGCACCTGGCCCCTGCATGGCAAAGCAAACCCCGGGAGAACAGCATTGCTCTCCGAGCTGAGAAGTGCAGGTACCAACCAGCACAGGAAAGCAGCCAGCAGCAGCTTAACAAAACGATTAAAGCGGGACTAGAGGAAAGGATATCACATGAGAGCCCAGGGTGAAACTTTGGCTTCAGCGGCACGACGGCAGAACTCTCCGTGGCTTTAGCGGATCCAGGATTTCACCTGCAACTCGCTTTGAAGTCAACATTCACTGGAAAAGAAAATGGAAGCAGTTTATTCACTGCTATTTTTATTTCATTATTAGTGCTGCACAGCAATACTCATGAACGGCACTCGCAGGTCTTTGCAATGCTCCGAAAGTTAACAAGAAGTTGTATGGCTAAACAAGCACTAAGCTAGAAACTAGGCTGAGTTCCACATGTTTCAAAGTAAGGCTCCTCTTTTCTGACTATTTTGCCTCTTCTCTAGTCAGAGCCTCAAAACACCGCAATTGTACAGCACTATAATATCATAACCAGACATTGTAGCTCTGAGAGCTAAATTAGTTGGTGGGGTTTTTTTCCTGACAGTATGTAAATAAATATCAATATTCTAAACCAAAGACCTCCCAGTAACTAAATATTATTTATCTTAAATTTATCTAAAAGATAAACAGCTTTGTCACATATGTATAATAACAAAGAAACAAATTACAAAGAAGGAATTTGATTTTATTGGTTTTATTCAAAGCATTTGCATTATATATCAATTTCTAACAACAGTTTTCACAGTTCATTAGAGACATTGTCAAAACTTTGGGCAAAGCTTTGTTCATGTCCCCGTAACAGAAGATATCGCAGCCTAGTTGTTTGTTTTAGCTTTATTTATTCCTTGCAACAGTGATCATTCTCAAGCCATATCAGGGAAATCCGCTGCTTCAGTGGGGAAAGGCACTTTTAAGGGAAGAGCATGTGAACACAAAGTCTGAATGGGGTCTATTTCACATTTTTATTTGGTAACTTAGGTATAGTTACTGGCAATGAACTCCAACATCTTACATATTCATTCCTCTTACCAGTTAGCGCATGACAGTACACTTGCTAAGGATTAACAAAAAATTTATCTTTCTTATTTTATCAACAGGTATATTTGCTTGTCAGTTATTGGCATTTTGCATCCAAAATATTTGAGAGACCACACACCTAACACACACACCAGATATAGATTTTGGCAACGATTCACAAGTCAGTACGTATCTCATTTCTCAGTAGTTTGTAACTGTGCCTTTGGTGTCATTCTAACTATGTATTTAGGCATTTATAAAGTGTCAATCTTCTGGCAACTACGCACCAACAATTACTTGCGAGGCATGACTGTGCATGTTGGGGACAGTTAGCAAAGGGATTGCAGAGAGAGAGGCCCACTTCTGCCGTCCTTAAGCAGGCTGAATTCTCCCTGCTGGCAGAGGAAATCTGCCTCGGTGAGGATCACAGGATAAAAACAAAGACTTCGAAACCACAGAAGAAAATATTTTAAAATTCACTGGTGGGATCTACAGCTCTTGGAGCAACATTCGCAACGAATGACTGTGATTACAAAAAAGGGTGTCCATAGCTCCAGCCTAGCCCAGCTTAGCAGGAGAATCCAGCTAACGCTGCTTTCTTTACTGCTGGCAGCTCTTGCCGGTGTTACAGGAGCCTGGCGAAGCCACCCTGACCTCTCCTACAGGTACGAGAATGCCATGACAAAAATAACGGCTTGATCCTGCAGCGTGCTGAGCACTTTGACTGACCCAGCAAAGTACTTAAAAGCACATGCTTCATTTAATTACGTGAGTACCAAGAGCTCCCTCGGATTTTTGCATATATGCTGGATGAGAATTACAGTTTCCAGCAGCTGTAGGATCCAGCTCTACACCTCCTCAGAAAGGCAACAATTCTCAAACATACAGTATCACTTTCAGCTGATATAGACGCCAGGCTGTGGATACCAAAAGGACAGATGGGTTCCAAAGGCCATTAGACAAACACACGGAAAAACATCTACTGGAACTTTTTATATACAAGGTCGTAGCTGAGCTGCAGACTGCAGGATCTGCCGACTCAAGGCAGCACCGCTAGCTGCTTGCCCTGCTCTTCCCGTCTTCCCTAAGCGCTTGCTACCAGTCACTGTCAAACAGGATGGGAATGACCCCGTATGGCTGCTATTACCTCCCTGGAGTAGAGACGTACAAACCTATCAAACGGCCAGGCACGAGGGCACACTCACGGGGCAGCTGCTCTCCCGAGGGGGCTGCAGGGCCCGTTACCCACCTGGACTCCTGCGGGCTTGGGGAGCACTTACAGCTCTGGGTGGGGTCCAGCATTCGTTCCAGCTTTTTGTTCTGTGGATACTGAAGCATGCTCCCGGGTTTGGTTTCTAATATTAAAATCACTATTTTAATTTCTAGAAAAGGATTGTTCAAAATTAATTTTTTGCTGTTTTATCTGCTGTATCCTCATGGAGCCAGCAATAACAAAGGATAAGCCCAGGCTTATTTAGAGGGGGGTCTCTCAGACTGAGGTCTTAAAGGCCGACAAGGCTAAACCAGACTTTTTTTTCTTTTTACTAAGTATCTTGTCCTCTGAGGGACTTAGCCTAAATCAGAGTTACAATGAATGAGTGATACTATTTAAACACAAAATATTGGTAGCAACTATATTAAAACATTTCACATCCTTATTACACTGAAGCAGCAGCTTTGTCAATAAACTGGGCCAGCTTCACATCTCTTTTGGTCAGTCCACCGCAGTCATGGGAAATAAGAGTTATCTGAACCTGTAAAAAAGGAAAGGAAATGGATTAGAACAGCCATTCTAATCTTTGCCATGTAGGCTGATCAGAGCTTAATCTAAAATGCTGCATGTCTCTCAAGAGGAGGGCTCTGTAGTGAACTGCTTTTACAAAAAGCTCTCAGCAAATAGTGAATTGGAGTCTCACTGTTCATGTAAATAGAAAATACTGTAGGTAAGCAGGCTTAACAGAACCTGAAGACTAACTGAAGAGAATCCCTTTGCAGAATAAAACAGGCTTGCATTCTTGGATTTCATCCAGAAAGAAGTGTCCAATTGAATAACTCATTCTTTACATTTAAATTCCACATATCAGTTTCACAAAGAATTTGGGCCAATGACTAAATTGTATACAGCAAATTCAATGGCCCAAGTGTTTTGTTAAATCAGTTGTTAAAAACCAGTACCCCAAAGGTGAAAAAACTGTTGAGCTCGCTGCAGATGAATTTCAAAAGGAAAAACAAACAGACCGGTGCATTTTGTTCTGACGCAGCTGCCTGCATCAGTTTGTTTAGACTAACACAGATGACAAGTTGGGCACTACTTTCTCAAGTGTTTGACAGAGATTTTGGGAAAAGGAACAAGAAAAAAAAGAGGGAATTCGAAGCCTTCTAGAAAGTCAAGAAAATCATCAAGAGTAGATGTTCAGGACTTTGTCCAGTCCCCATTTAACAACCCCTTAAATGGGGTGACTGGAAGGGCTGGTGAGAACGGGTTTGTGGTAGGGAGCCGCAGATACGGCTGGGACATGAAAACATGTCCTGTTCTGTCATTCCGGCTTTGGAGGTGGTAGTTCCCAGCAGAGGGGAGTGGCAGGCTGCTGCAGGCAACGCTTCTTAAACTGCCACAACACAGCTTGTCTGTCAGAGTCTTAAGCCTGCCATACAGGCTTTGTTGTTTAGGGCTTTTTTAATTGGACCACTCGGTGTCGATTAATCCCACCTTTAAGACCATGCCTAGCATTCTGTGTCTGCCACAAAACAAACTATGCTGAACAGGTACAATCACGTCATTTGTCCTTCAGTAGATTGTTGGTGGGATTGGTATATATTATGCCAAACGCTAAAACAAACAACTCGGTACAATGCAATGAGAAGTATGAGAAAATAAAGGGAGAGCAATAACTCCCCCATACACATCCTCACATAGCACCTTTCATTCACGGGTTGCAGTATACTTTGTAATCCTTGTAAATATGAGACCACCATCAGTTGAGTAATATTATAAACAAATTTTATAAGCTGCTATGTTGAGGCACAGGGGCCCACATTTTTTAAAAAAATCAAGTCTAAATTTGGAATTCCAGGCTCTCATTTAGGTACCTACACATCAGTCTGATCTCCTACACCTCTGGGTTTCTAACTTGTTGCACAGAAAGGAATGAAAGTTGGTGAGTGTTCAGTAGTCTCAAAACAGTCATTTATTCAGGTTAAATAAAGAAGGGTTTAAAGGGTTCTACTTAATTTTTAAAACTTGGCCAGAAAGGTTAAGTGACAGTCCAAACCATGCAGCTGGTAGCAAATAATTGCAGAGAAGAACTCGGTTCCTGGTGCCATCTCACCACTGCAAATCTTAGTACCTTGTGGAATATGTATTTTTTACTCTTTGGAAGAACACGAAGTTGGAGCACTCTGGTAGAATGTCTAACAAAGTTGTGAGAAAGTTCTTAAAAACAGGGAGGAAATAGCTGGAGAAAAGTATGCAGAACAAAAGAAAACTAAAATACCAATCTATTCTATCCACGAGGAGAATGGGGCTATGTTTGCAAAGATTTTTTTTTTAAAAGCAACACAACCTTTTTACATTTCCCTATTTCTTCCATCATATATAAGCTAAAAAAAGAAAGGCACAGAGAATGTACCACTACGACAATGTTTTGGTCTACTTAATTCGCAGTGACTGTAACTAAAGCTAGTGAACATATTACCTTGCTGTAGACATTAAACCATTCTGGGTGGTGATTCATCTTCTCTGCTTGTAGAGCAACTCGTGTCATAAATCCGAAAGCCTAGGAGATAAAGAGCAAAGACAAAAATACTCATCCATCTGCCAGGACAACTGACTGAAGTTACTCTGGCATTGAATCTGCAAGATTCACTATAACAATCTCAGAAACTCCTAGAGATGCTCCACCATCCTGAGCCTCATTTTTGTGTGCATGCTAAAGGAGCATTTCATCTTCTCATGCCACCAAAGCATTTCCTGACACTGCAGAAATTATCCCCTTCAGATCCTGGTAAACCATTCTGTTAAATGCTTCCTACTCAGGCATTCAAAGCCACTGCATGGGGCAATGATTTTACCTTTGGCATCCAAACGGTATTTTAAACATCCATCCCAACACTTCTCATCTCCTGCATCCTTGCCAACCTGCCATTTCTAATTAAGCATCATGCCACAGTGTTCTTATACTAGACAGATATCAGAAACACATCCTTTCGCGTAATTACTTTGCTATTTATTTTACTGGGGGAAGAAAGGCAGCAGGTGGGTTTGGCTCTCCGCTTTATGACCTCATATTTTACCTTAAATGGTTAAAATAGATTTCCCAATCCTCTGCCCCTATATTCTGCACTGCACATTTCTCCAGGATGCGGGTTTTATCACAGGCTCAAGAAGAAAATAATAGGAGAATCTTGCCAAAATACTTAGAGTAAATCACTACACTACAAAGAAAATTAGAATGTCCACGCAAATCAAGAATGCAATTATACAGTGGGGCCCAAAGGGCCTCAGTGCATGAGCAGAATGCCTTTAAGTCAACAGGCCTTGCTCATACTGTGTTCCATCCATCAGGGTTCGGGACCTAAATTAACATGCAAAGCAAAAGTCACATCCATCTCTGTGGTCTGGTTCATATTACAAAACAACAATCTCAGCAAAAACCTACCTGATTTAGGTAGTTTTGTAGTGCTAATTTATTGAAGAGAACGTATATAGTCCACATTCCATCAAGTGATGGCCATTTCAAACAAACATGTGGTCAATGAATAACATATAATTGTTGATAATAGTTTCAGTCTTTTTGCCTCTCACAAATTACAAAAACCTTTAAGAAAAAAGAATCAGTGCCTGGATGAAGTATGACTTTGTTAGTCTCTTTGCCAGTCAAATGAATGCAAACGTTATAATCAGAGAAAATCATTCCAATGAGGTTTGTCATTTGGAAATCACCAAACTGTCAGCAATTAAAAAGCTTTTTTCTTTGACCCAAGAGCATTCCAAAATTTGGGAAATCTAACTTCCCTTGAAGCTCTCATTTGGTTTAATTTTACTTGGAGTGAACAATTAAGGTTAAAAAATTTCAAATGTTTCAACAACATGCTTTGAAGCAGAAAGCAGTAAGTTGTGCGCTAGACATTAGTGACAAGTTGGAACACATATGCATTAATAGTTCTGAAACATATTTTATTTAAAGTTTTTTAGAGTTCCCATTGGCTTAACTGGAGTGTTATTTCCAACATAGAAACTTATATACAGAATTGTCCCCAAAAGTTTGAAACAGTCAGCAATACATCTGCAATTAGATGGCCTTTGTACAAACAGCAAAGGAAAAACTAGATCAAATTTACGAAAAAACCCTACCAAGTTCTTGCATGCACTACCAACGACTATCGGTCAGAGTAACCCACCCACATATGTACATACGCAGCTTATGTTACACATGCATGCTTCATTTATTGCATGAACATAATCAGTTGCTCTGCGCTCAGACGGAGGGAAGACAGAGCAGACTACCCCGCAAACAAACTAGCCTGAGAGACTAATCTGTTCTGGAGCTCTTCCTTCCCACTTTATGACAACAAATCCTCACCAATTAGTGCACCACCAGGCTAATCTATTCTCTCCTTCCCCTGCAGTCAGCAAAAAGCCTCCCAGCTGGATGAAGTGGCCCCTCTTCTTAAAACTGTTAATATTCTTGAAGAGCGCTGAACTTGGGGCTGCTTGTATCATGCAAAGGAATTAATTTCAGAACAGAGGACCCTCCCCAGGCCAGGTCCTGCTGCTTGTTTCTAAACCCTAACCTTGGAAGTAAGGGCTGGCGTGCTCCAGCTGACTACAACTGTCACAGCTAGAGCAGTCTGATGTTTATGGTAAAGGATGAAAGCATGCACATGTGATGCATACATATTGCCGTGCTTTACTCAGAGCAATTCTTTCTCGTTGCAAATTACTCAAAGCAGCTTACTTTTTGTATTTGAGTTTAATTTATTTATACACAAAAAGTAAGAAACTCCCACTAAGAAAATGAGCTACAGTTCTGCTGAGCAATTTCACCAGTGTAATCTCCATTTAGGTCCTAAATACTTCCTTTGCCAATTAAATGAATTAGAACGCTATTGTTTATGAATCACCTTTATATTTGTAGAGCCATAACCTTTCTTTTAGAAAATACAATTGGCTCTGGAAGGAAAAGATATTTAGATTTGATTAGCTATGAAAACACTATTATATAAAATCAGTTTGGACATTTCTTCACGTCTTGAAACTTGATCGGTAATTTGGTCTAATTGGTGATCAAGGAAACTATCTTGTGATCAATTAAAGTAATTACCACATTCCGGCAATACAACCAACCTTAATTTGAGTAGGAGTCTGCGCTTTTTCAACTTTAATTAAAAATAATGAAAATTATTAAACAGTCTGCAGTGCAAGATCATTGTCAAGACTGCATTGGTGGGTAGAGTTTATCAGACCATCACACATTTCTTGATGAAAGTAGGACAAGTACTTTACTTATGACGGTAAGATTCAACACAGTCTTGACCTTAACTTAACTATTAACAGAGTTCTGTAGCCCCTTGGCCACTAAAAAGAACTTTTTCAGATCTTAACTTGAAAAACAGGGCAGAACAAAAGGATTCATGTGTTTTCCAGAAGTCATAAATAAGTGTTCAAAGACACACTAGTGTATTAAATATCATATTATATAAGGTATTTTGATATTTCAGTAACGGGCATATTAAGTAAATATTTTCAACCTAATCCATCTGGTACATTTGGGCTATTCTGGCTAAAATAACATCTGTCCATGCAGGTTACTCTGAACAAGTTCATCACACACTCAAGCAAGGAAGACAGCAGAATCCCTGTAACAAACTAGGCAACAGCAGTAGAAAAAGTACTGAGCAAAGCAATCCTGAACAGACAAGGAGATGTCTTGGGTGTGCTAGCAGGTCTTCTCCCTTCATATCTTTTAAGACCATGAAAGAAGGAACTAAAAACTACTGACATTTCAGTTGTAACAGCACTTCTAAAATGGTTTTTAACTACTACCAGTCATAGTGTGCCTCCATGAGATAAAAATCAGAGCCACTCTTGGAAGAATAACTTATACGAAGAAAGTGAAAAAAAGATTAAAAAAAAATCAGCTGTCATATCTTGCTCAAGTAGTCTTTTGGGACCGGCCAAACTGCTTTTTAAAGTGACAAAATATGCTATCAAAAATAAGGCTTAATGCAACTTGTGTTTCTTGAAAATGGGAAAAACAGAAGTGGGAGGAAAGATGAAATTCCATTCACCACTTCGCATTGCACAACGTTTAACAGCTTTGGGAGACTCGCAGGATCCCTGAGCTAATCTGCTATTATTCTTCCTTTCACACTTCTTAAGCAAGGAATCAATTCATCTTAATACTTTTTAAACATGCTGCTTTTGTACAACGCTTGCCAACATTATCTTGATGAGTTACACATCAAAGCAACACAGGTCGATAAGTCGTGCTAATATATCACTGAACAGCGAGTCCCCAGTGATAGATTACCACAGTGTATCTCCAGAACAAAGCAGCTGACAATACTTTACACAAAAATGAAGATATTCAAGAAAAACAGCTGAGAGGCTCAACAATATAACCATACTTTTTATTTGTTTTAAAACGTGTAAATTTTGAAGACAGTACCCAGGCCTCTTCAATCCTTCAGACATTCAGCCAAGGAAACCATATGCTAATCACACGTACATTAAGGTTTCTGCCTCCCATCTGTCATTATAATGCTTGAGGCAGCATTAACCTTGACCTTTTGCAATGTAAGGGCTACCTGTCTTCCCTCCCACACCCATCAGTGCTACATTTGTATCATTCATCGGTGGGAAATGCATAAATAACACAAGTTATAGTGACATTGTCATATATGACAATGCTTAGCACATTTGCTTTCCATTCACCGAAGCAAAAATGATCATTGCACACAGTTTATAGCACGCGTCCTCTTGGTCCTTCAAGCAGTTTGAAGGCTTATCACAACAAAAAAAACCTCAACTCGTTCAAGCTGTAAAAGTTTTCACATATCTAGCTTACATTGCTACCTAACTGTGAGCTATGGGCCAGCAGATAAAAGGGAAAACTCTTTAATGTCAAGCTAAATTAAAGTACGTTTTGCAACGTCACTAGGGTTTAACTTAATCTCATGACATTTTCTGCTGTGCTCACAAGAAAAATCAAACGTGTTTTATTTTAATTCTATTAACTCCAATAAGAAATATTTTTACCTTATAAATATGCAAAATCTTTTTATAGCATCACACTATTAATTTGAAAGTGACAATGTGGTTAAAACAAAAAAAAGAGGAATCCAATTAATATTTTAAAAGGTGAGAGCAACACACAAGGACAGATACTCATTTTAAAAGTATGTGCCCATTTTAGGATTCTCTCCTGTTGGCGTCATCAGTCTACCTGAATATTCTCCAGGGAAATTGAATCCATGTGGCATTAGACATCGGTTTTCCCTTTTTTTTTTTTCTTTTTTTTTTGGCCCTGTCTGGATTTATATACGACATAAAACAGGGGACGCTTTACTGTTGCTCTTCCCCCCTTTAATATGATTCCAAGAATACTAGGACGATCCTTCTTAGGAAGGCAACTAAATCATGTCCTAAAAACTCTCGATCATCCAGCCCCTTCTGAGACCTTGCTCTGCTGCAGACTGCCTTGAGGACCTTTACCGCTGTCCCTCACCTGCCTTGCCTGCAGCTTAGCCTAACTCGTGGTTCGACAGAATCGGGTGCCCCAGCGCCCTGGGGGGAGAGACAGCAAGGCACGGACACTCTAATCTCTTTGAAGATCAGCAACAGTAGCACACTGAAAACAGAGGAAGGACAAGGACTTAAGGCCTTACACGCTTTTAAACAACTTATTTGCCACAGAAGCGGGCTAACGCATTTTGCCCAAGGTTCCCTATTACCTCCACTTCCCTCCCAGGCAACAAAACTACAGTCTGCACGCGGAGCACAAGCAGCGCCTGACCATGAAAAATTCCTGGCAAAGCCGAGGCGGTGAATTTTTTTCTCCTCTTCAGTAATATCTTTCTCCTCAAACTGTTAATACATTCAACGCTCCCGTTCTCCAAGCCTTGCTCAGGATTTGGGAAAACACTACTCATAACTCTGAAAGCTACTAATAAAGGGAAAGGATGGAAGCGGAATACTACAGACATACAGGCATGCACCAAGATGCCAATTCTGTCTTAAAAAAGAAATGTGGAGTTGTTAAAAAACAAACAAACAAGAAAAACCCTACATCTTCAAACTTAATTGTCTACATTCTTCCGAATTTACAATAACCTTTTAGAAACCCAGTGCTGACTGCTCACACCCACCATACATATCTGCACACAGCATTTATAACAAAGTGAAATGTTACTTTGCTCTTAAAGTTACCTATTTATATTCATATGATAGCTGTAAACTCCATACTCCAAGTTATACGTTAGGTCTGCCACAGTATGTGAAAACCTTTACACTATGTTCTACAAAGGCTGTTTCTGTCTTGCAACACTTGTTTACAATTATGTCGGTGAAGAAACTAGCTAGCCAGCTCTATATCAAACATTTTTGACAGCAAAAGCACAAACACTGATCTATTCTAAGTAGCTTGCCACTCTATGTAATCTTGGAAAAGGCATTCTTGCTTTTGATTCTGAAAATGTTTATACTTCATACATTATGCAAATAGTTTTTATATATTAAGAAATAATGCAAGCAAAGCTCAAGTTAAATTGAATTCTTCAACAATAACCTTGCCAAAGCACTGATTTTCCTATTAAAAAAATTATTCCAATTTGTTGATCTTACATTGGATGAAACATACTGTAACAATCTTCATAATTTATGTCCTGTTGGGACACTATGATTTAAAGTAACATAATACAGACCAGCATCACTGCTAATCTAAACCACCTGACCAGATAAACAACAGTTTCCCCTTCTCTCTTCATTGAGGGTATTTCTGTTTATTGTCATATGATTTACCAATTTTAAGAACATGAAGAATAAATGGAGGCAAACAGAACTGGAGCTCTGAGGCATGGCCTTTCTTAAACTGGGATGTTTTCTCACACAGGTACCAGTATAATGTCAAGAGCTGCAGGAGATGACAGAAGGCAATTTCAAGAATTCTGTCCTCAGGAAAAAGCCCAAGCTGCTCAGAGCGAAGAAAAGTTTACATTTATTCAATGCAATCTAGACCAGGTGCAGCACTAGAAGCTCTATAGTTCTGACGCTACTAACGATGCAATTCTCCAAAATAAGTTTGAGTCAAAGGCTTTATCTCCCAAATTCAGCAGGGATCTAAACTATGGCATTGGTTTATCATAAAACAGGTGCAAACATAGTTTGCCCCATCTGAGATTCAACAGGTCTGAAACAAGTACAAATTTTCTCTTAAGGCCAAGGGACATGGAGAATCAATGCAAGAAAAGCCACTAACAGAAAGGCATAAAGAGTATTGACCTGCTCTCAAGCCCTTCTTCCTTGTTTTGCTGTAACCTTCCCCTCACGTTCGCTCATGTGCAAAATACACTCAGGTGCAATCTGCATGACAAATCTCACCTTTACCTTTTTTAATCCTGCTTATATCAGTATTTTCATAACCGCTGAATTTGAACCTATTTTTCTCTTATTGGTGATAATATGATACAACATGTTACATCTATTACCTTCTTCCTCCTCATTTTTACTTCTCCAGCAGCCTCAGTGTTATCTAAGGATCATTTTTCCTATTCTCATTTTTATTACAATAAGTGATTGCACCTGGATTTCACGAACAGAAAGCAGATAAAATGCACAGTGATTCAATGAACAGATGTCATGTCCAATTTAATCATCTGTACCACCAAATTTATATTGTAAGATAAATATAAATTTATCTGTACCACCAAGATTTATAAGCTTGATTGAATGAAGTAAGAGAACACGGAGATGTTGTAAACCAGTACAAAAGCTTCTCTCTGCTAGTGATAAAAATTTCAAGCTATCTAAACTCCACCTTATTAGAAGATATATTCTTTTGCTTATAGGCATATAAAAATAATTACTGTTGCCTATAAAGACTTATGCAAAAATAAGTAAAGGTCCTAAATTTAAAGTTGCAGCTAAACCTCGAACAAGGTCCCAGGAGCCCGCAACAACGGCATCTCCTGTAACGTGCCGTCAGCCTCGGAGTGGGCTGCAGCACCCGCAAGCTCATCGCAGAGATGCTGTCTGAACGGCAACCTTCACGCCACGCATCCCCATCCTGACCTTGCTGGCTTTTAGCTGTGGCCCTGACACTGAAGGCCAAGCTTTGCACCTTACCTAGTACCAATAATCCTGAATACTTCGTATCAGAAGTCAACTGGTTCAAAGGCAACAGAGCTAAAGGACGGGGGGAACACAAGTAAAGGTTTAGCAGTATTTCCTTAGCTCACTGATAAATGAATTCTTCTGTAGCACCTTCAGTAACAAACCTAAGAAAGCTAAAATCATGCATAATTACAAGGATTTCCACAGATGGTATTTGTGATATATCAACTTTTTAGAAAAGCATTTGAAATACGTTTTTTTCCCCCTTCATGCTCTAGGTAAATGCAGCCTCATAAATATTATTTATTCAAAAATTAGGTTCAATCAGATTTTAAATATCTGTATCCAGTTTTATCAAGCTACACTTGCCCTTCTCCTTAATAGTACTCTTACTCACTCAACACAAAAAAAAGGGAGAAAATAATCACAGGTTTCTGGAGCGAACTAGAACACAGAAGAAATCTTCCAGCCACACAGTCAGCTAAATATTGCCCTCCACCTCCCAAGCCATTTTCTTGTGCTCAAAAATGGAATATAAAGGTTGCACTTAGGAGGTTTACACCAAATAAAATGGCTATTTAAAGAAACATGACTTTTTTAAATGAGCTTTTTGCACCCTACCTAAAAACATTAAATAATACAATGAAGCCCCCATTAACTGAGCACCTGTTAAAGCAATCAGTCACTTAAAATAATAAACTCTCTTTGCTGTGCAACTGAAAGAACAATGATAATTTCACTTGTTAAAATAAATGTTTGGCCCAGCAAATCAAAACTCTAGCTGTACTGTAATAAAGCCCTCAAACAAAACACTGTAAAAATAAACTAGTAATAAGATGCAGTTAGTCCCCATTCTAACCTTTAGAATTCATGCACCTGAATCTTCTGTTAAGTCACTCTACTCAACTGTATGCTTCATATTGCACAAATATTCTGGTACTTGGATGTTAAAACATCCTTGATCACATAGTTCTAGCCCATAGTACAAAGCTATTTGAAATTGGACCAAATGAGAATTAATTTAAGTGAATGCTTAGCTTCAAAAATGTGCTCAAATCCTCTGACTTTTATAGCGCTCAGGTGCTTTCTTAAATAGAAAGCTTTTCTGAATTGGTCCGTAAGAAGAACAGGGAAGTTCATTATCCCATCACACCACATTTTGGATGAAACAGACTTGGCCATAGCAGAAATACTGCTATTTTTCCAATGCTTCTTTTTACTTGTACACAAAGGAATGATTTCATTCTGTAGACATGAAAATGAAGTTCACATGCCATGCATGTTGTTGATAACATAAGGAGTACTCAGACAAAATTCTCCTTGGTCTTTTGGCCAAGATTACACATACTACCAGTTTAATATCCAAAATATTCTCTGCTGAGTATCCAAGGGCAATCGTATCCTCCCTCTGATAATCCTTTAAATCTCTGCCATTTATGATCCTAAGAAAACATCAAAGGGTGATAAGAAAGCCATTGCTTTATGATGGATTAAGAGAAGAAGCAGCTGGTCTCATGATCATTTCATCTTTGGCTATCCTCTTACCACTACACTGAGCTTTTTTGTTTTGGTTTGGTTTTTTAAAGACAGATACATCACAAGGTCAACAATTCAGACATGTGATAAAGCAATAGCTGAAGATGGAGGTGTGAGGAATTCAGAGAGGTGCTCTAATCGCCTCTTGGGCAAGCCAGAAAAAAAAAAGATCTAAAGCTATAAAATAACGTGATCTGAGGAACACATACTGCAGATCCAGTCAGGGAATCATTTCACTCAACCGAGCTGCTGAAAACATCCTACTATATTGTCAGACTGAGCCTTGAGAAGGTTTGTTTAACCTTTTCAGTAGGAGCAGATTATATGTGGATGCAGCGAACTCGGCAAGAGTTTCACCTGGGCCAGCATGGGCTGGCTTATATTTTACATTGCGCTATAAAATTCAAATAATATTTTTTTCAACACAAACATTTCAAATCACAGACCTTGTGAAAGAAGAGTAGGAGAGAGATAAGATCATCTCAGACAACATCTTCCTCTTTGGGGCGTTCTTCAAGCCCTGATCAGGTGGGTGGTTTGCCTCTTTCAAAACGCCCGACGTTCTTTACGTAACAAAACACGTGCAGCCTGCACAAATTTCATAGACTTGTGCTTCATTTCCCGTATTTAATATTTGGAGCAATGGCTGAAGCAAGTAATGGAGAAATGGTCAAAGGGAGCTACATTAAAATACATTATTAAAAATACAAGTTCACTTTATCACTAACAATTTAGATAGAAGTGCACAACCTATGCTCAACATGTTAAAGTGTCTTCAAAACCCTTCTGCATGCTCTAAGCACAGGCCTGTAAGCGACCAAGCGCATGCACCAGGTAATATTTTGAGAAGTTCCAAGGTTTTGTTTGCTTGTTTGTTTACCAAGATACAAGAGCAACCCACACCATTTTGTACATAGGGGCATACTGAGATGGGTTCACATAAGCAGACAAATACTAATTCTTAGTCCTCCAATCAATGTCAAATTTCCTTTAGAAATTCAAATGAGCACACCGTGAAGTAAGGGAAACCCTTCATACACCTCTGTCTTTTCATTAGATTAGGCATTAAAAGAAGCATGCATAAACACAACAACCTGAGCTTGTAAAGCTAACAGTATTTTTGCTTGCTAAAACCACCCGCTCACTGGTATCATGGCATAAAGATTCTTCTAACAAGGTAGATCTTGGTAATAAAGAAAACACGTACTTAACTATCTATTGTTATTGTCATTGCAGCACAATGAAAATCACACTTGAGCACGAAATGAATCAGGACCTTCCCCTCTGCACCTAGGAATATAAAACATTTTCCTATAAAGCACCCTTAGCAATAAATAAGCAAAGCAGCAAGGTGCTGACTCAGCACTGGGAAACGCAGGCCCGGCATTAGCACGCTGGCTCCTAGCTGAACAAAACATTCTTCAGCCAAAGCTTCATGCAAATCCCTCAAAGACACCACAGCTAACTTCACGTTTTTCAAAACGTAAGCAACTCTTCATCTGAGCCCAACAAAATTAAAGGAAGAAAATGGCAAATGGAGAGAAGGGGAGGAGGAGGAAGGGAAATTCTCCCCCCAAAACCTATTTGAAGCTGGTTTACAGCTTTATGAAAGACGAATGAAAAATTATACTCACATCACACTGATAAACTGTGGGTCTGCCAGTGGCTTTTCAGAGCAGATGTAACATTTTAGCAAATGTGATTGTTTGTGAAAGAAATAATTCTGATCAAAAACGAAATTGCAGCCAGCCCAAGCGCTGCACTTTGTCATTCTAATCCATCCTGACAGGAAGCAGTAAGTGGAGATTCCTACTGTGAAAGGAGCAGATGTGAAAGGTCAGCGTTGGCCTGGAACTTCAAAACCGTTAACGTGTAAAACAGTGTGCATTAAAGCCTGAAACAGCTAACCGCTGGATTAACGGATGTCCGCTAAGTGGGTTTGATGTGCTTTTGGCAAGTAATGGTTAATTTTTAAATAGGTGCATTGTAATTTTATTTTATTTTATTCTACCAGCCAGAGTCCATTTTTAATTACAATTGCAGAGTATAATATCCCAAAGCGTGTTTTTCCTTCTTGCTTTTTTGGAGGGGGACTACTAGAAAGTGAGAACTGCTGGTGTTCTTTACAGTTTTAAAATGCAGTCAGGCACTATTCCAACTGCAAGGGGATGCAAAAGGTTAAATATAATCAAGCTGGAAAGATGTGCTATTCGCATTTAAATCAGGGTCTTTCCAGCACCCCCATACAAATAAATTTTAATGTATAAAGTTATAAGGCGTGAGGTTTCCTGAACTGAAAAGGTAAAATAAACTATTCTGAGTGACCATCTTTAGAAAAGGCAACATAAATCTTATTTGCATTTTCCCAAATGAAGTGGTCCAGCTGAATTCAAAACCATTACCACATTTGCCAAAGTTAGTTTAACAAAGAAAAAGAGTCCATATTTTAGTTAAAATCAGTTGACTTGCTCGTGTTTGCTATCTTTTAGTATGCCTGATATACAGTTTCACTCTGAATTAAACTGGACAATCATTATAAATCCATTTGTGCATTACATATAGCTGAAAAAAGGAGAAAAATTTCTTCTCTTCAAATCTACAAGAATGCTTGTGAAATCCAAAAGGCATTGACAAATAATTTATTTTTATTCAGATTAATGCATGAAATAAGCATAAGGCAAATGCTGTAATATTTTTTCCTTAAGTGATAATAAATCCATCTTTTAAGGAAAGCATTCGTATTAGAGCCAACTGGAGAGCAGCCCAAAGATCAGTTGGACAGCCTTAAGCAGCGGCCTGCTTAAGTCTACATACAACAGGTCTACTCAGTGTGCCACACTTGGCCATTGGAGATGCAGTTTCCCCCACAAACTAAAAAAAAAAAAAAAAAAAAAAAAAAAAGGAGGGAGAGCGAGGGGGGGAGAGAGAGAGAGAGAGAGAGAGAAAATGCTTTATTTTGAGGAGAAATAGGGCTTAGCTCATCAATAAAATTAATTTTTCTTATGACTTTACTGTGAAGTAAACTGATGAAAACGCAACTTCTAAGACACTTAGGAAGCGGCATCTTGGATTTCACCTCTACTTCATCTTTCAATTACAGTTGCCAGGTCAGAATTCTTAAGATTTGCTCACCAAGTAGTAAAGGGCTTTTTTTTTTTTTTTTTGGGGGGGGGGAGGCAAGAGTTAGGGGGAAGAGTTAATGTTGTTTTATTTTTATCTAAGAAACAGAATTTACCAACAAACCAATCCCTAAAGAAAGTACATAAGCCCACCCTGAGTCTTCAATTTAAAAGGATTCCATTTAAGTATCATTAATGTTGTGATATTTTTAATAATCCCGACAGCCTGACAATGGCGGTGCTGCAATGATATTACAATGGTGACACTCATACTGTACCAGTATCGTCACAAACAGACCGAAAGCCACTGCGCTACAATCTGTGTACACAGACCACAGCCAAAGAGGTGACAAGATACTAAATATTATCATAACTTGTCACCTGCCTAATTTTTATCTGGCAGAAGTTTCTCGTATGCATTATAATAGCAAAGTCTTAAGAAAAGAATTGGAGGAAAAAGCAACAGTTCCCTAGGAGTGCAAAAGCATTAAATGGGGAAATATCTGATTAAAACAGGCATAAATGGCATATTGTTAAAGTGAAGCATGTTTTACAGTAATATAGTTACCCGGATATATGAGGAAAGGCTAAATTGTGAAGAACTTTAAAAGACAGAGGCCACTAAGTCACCTATATTTAAAATAGGAAAAATGCTGGCAAATGTAAAACATCAGACTGAAAATGTTCTGGAGCACAAAGTGACTTTACGTGTGTTCTTGTACCCTGCCAGCCATGCTGACCATGAGAAGAAAACAAATCCAGCACTTCCCAGCTCCAAGAATTTAATTTCTGCCTAGATGCAAACAGATTAATTATTTCCATCACAACAAACTTTCTAGCTTTGCAGCATTTCTCATCAGTAGAAAAACTGCTGGTTGGCAGTTAGCCTGTTTCCAATAATAATTCCGGTTATGTTGACCTGGCCACTACTGTCATCTCCTTCTCTTTTAAAGCCAGGGGAGAAGAATCTTAAGCTTTCAAATGAACGAGCTCCCAAGGACCTTCATTTAGTTTCACGCACGCTTGGAGCTCGCCAGCCTCGCGGAGCTGCTGCCATACAGGGATGTGGGTAGGTGGAAAGCGTCCAGGTCCCGCAGCTGGAACTTGACCCGCTGACCTTCTGACTCAGAGGCAAGAGTGTTATTTACTAAGTCAATCACAAGTATAAACTCAAGGAAGGTGTGATCATCTAGGAATAATATGTTTTTTACTATGCTAAGTTCTGAGCCAGTTGAGCCAGTTCATTCGCTCTGGTTTAGCCTGTGAGTTAACCTTTGCGAGTCCTGAAAATTTCACTATCAGTTTCTAATAAAGGAAAATGTCAACAGGCAGATAGGCCAGAAATTCATTATTTTCAGATACAAAGATTTTCTCAACTCTGTAAAGCCACTCATAAATAATTCTGATTTATTGTAAATCAGTTATTGTATTCATAAATGCAGGGAAGTGAGTGAACAACGTAACTACCAAAAGAAATACTTTCATAACTTTGCAGGTGCACAAATCATAGCATATGGGAGAGGACTCAAAGGATAATGGAAAATGAAGCAGTTTAGGAAAGTCTATATGAAAAACAGCACTTACCTAGATGGATAAAAAAAATCATTTCTTTTCATTCAACAGGTAATCTAATGCAAAATTCTAAAAGGAGGGAGCAAGCAGTCAAACATTACATTAAAAAAACCAAACGCCCCAAACAAATGAAAATGGGTTTGTCTTTTGGTTAGCCTGACAATAATGGACTCGTGTTGCTCTTTCTTTGAGGTTAAACAAAACTGACATAAGCTACACCTGAAACCAATCAGTACTGAGGCTTTGAGAAGATTCACACGCGAGGACTAAATTTGTCACAAATGGGTTGGTTTCCGATCCTAATGTAGCCAACTTGCTTTATTCTGACCTCCATTTAACAAATCAACTTAATGGGCACTGGGAGTGCTATAAAACTTAACAATGGAGTGATTTTAACTTTTAAAATATAGTTATGAAGCAAAATGTTGGAGAGCTCCTTCAATACTGGAAATCAAATTAAATCTAGACATTTTTTAACAGTCTTGACAGATATAATCCTAGTTACCATGTAAATTTATGGTAAGCTGCTGTGATATTAGCCACAGGTGCTACTTTTAATATATGGCCCGCATCTGGCTGGGAATAAAGTTTCTCAGAGGACTGAAAATGACCTCACTATCAGACAATGGAGAAGAAAAAAAACAAGACCACTGTGGCATATAAAAAGCTGGAGATGTGGTCCACAACTGAATATTTTAAATAAAATTCATTTTAACTCTGCAGATTGTAGGTTAAAGGATATTATGTTTTCAATACGTAAAAGGCGTGGACATATTTCAGCCAAACAGCCAAAAGATTAAGTATATAAAACAGCAATGAAATTCACTGCCTACACATATAAAAACAAATTTTCCAATCTTTGATCAACACAGAAGACAAAGCAATGTGCCGGGACTCAGAAAAGGAAGTATCGACACAGATTACATTCAGACATGCTCAGCATTATTGTACAGTAAGTTAAACTAAGCTAAAGTGATTGGAGCAACCAGCACAGCACTAACTCATTAAGAATATGCCCCGCTACTCCAGTTCCATAGGGTAAACTTGATGAATGGTCCTGAAGAGCTTCACAAAGTAAAGGGACCTAAAGAAAAGAACCCATGCCAAGGGATTTTCACCAAGTAAGATGATTAAAACAAATGAAGAATTTCACTGCATATCCTACCAAATTAGTTTGGATATATAACCATATTACAACCATGATATATAACCACAACCAATTTAAAGGGACAAAACTGAGTACGTCTTCCCACAGCTAAAGGAAAATAGCTGGCATTTTGATGAGGAAAAAAAAAAAGGCGTCTACTACTCTTTATAGTAATGTGCTCTGTGAGAGTTTACTCTAGATTTTATTCTGAATTTCAAGCAAAACAGCTAGCAAATTTAGAAAGGAAATGCGAAGTGAGAATAATTACTTAACAGTTCTAGAACTTTTGCACATCTCTTTCAAAAAGTTCAAGAAAACAAGACTCCACACCTACAACGAAACACACGTGCTTCTACTTTCCCTACACAAAGTTCTCCAAAGAGTTTCCTTACTGTCATCTCTGCTCAGGCTCATCTTTCACCTGTGTCCTGTGTCACCAAAACAGAAAATGTATTTAAAATAACTTTTAAAGCACTTGATTTCCTGTCATTTTCTAAAATGTCATTAGAGGTCTTATACACCTATGCAAATACTTTCCTTTTTTGGAAGCATGCTAGATGAAATTAAAAAAGCCTTCATTTTAAAATTATCCTATAAAAGAAAACAGTTGTAAATACTGAACCTGACCATCAGCAAACATGCCCACCTTTGTAATTCTGTAACTGCATTTTCTACTTTTGCATGATTACCTAAGGAAATGCAATCACACAGGCAGTTGCCCCCTAAACCCTCTGGTCAAATTCAACCAACTTTGACAAGAGACATGGAAGTTTCAAAGCTATGATGTTCCTGCAAATTTGGTGAAAATTAGCAGCTGGACGGAGAAGGACCCAAACTGAGGGCTCAACACTGCTCTTCTTTGTTTGCCTGTAAGCAAACCAGCCAGCATACACGGCACTTGGAGCCATTCATAGCTGTGCTGCCTCCTGCCCAGCTCGGAGACAGGCACATGATGAAGCTGGAGGAACATCCTGAGGGAGAAGAGCTGGAGGTATTTGAGTAATGGCAAAGGGAGACAGGGGGAATAAATCCCTAGAAACCCAAGTTTCATTACTCCCAGAGGAGTTTTCTGCGTTACTACTTCTTCCTCCTCAGTTGTTAGGTCTGTCCACACAACCCAAGCAAGAAACTAATAAGACTGGTCAGAAAAAAAAAAATAGATTGGCTCCATGCAAAGCGATCAAACCAAAAAGAGATCTTCAACTGAATTTCTGAACTACCTGTAAACACAATTTGTAAGGACAGGCAGGCAAAGCGTTTTCAGCAGAAATTCTGGATTTTAAGCTAAGTCTGTCCCCTTTGCATGATCACTCCTCCTGAAGTTTAGTGAGCTGAAATCCTGAGAAAATTCCAGGAAGTTCCTGAGATATAGGTCAGGACACGAAAGTATTCAGCAATTCTACCCTCCCTGGATTACTGACTTTCAAACATTTGTCCAATATGCAGTTTCTTTTCTGAATTTCAGAACTATAATTAGTAAAACTTACTGGTACAGTCTGAAAGTGCCAATTATATTTCTATCATGGTTCTGAATTTAGCTTTGGCAGACTGAAAACAAACCACTTGCTCTCTAGCTGGAAGATAAACATTTTGTTGCAGTCACTCAGAAACAGTAATTAACAGGCTTTAAAACATGCCTTTTTGGTGATACAAAGTAGCCTGAAAGCCTTGATAACTTTTTTCTTCTTCCTGTCTCTCACAACAGTTCTCCACAGCACATTTTAAAAGCCAGATTCTCAGATATCTATTCTCTGCCAGCTCACAAAGGAACAAGAATAACAGAGGAAAAACACAAGAGGAAAACAGGCCGTGACACTAGTCCTGGGTTTTGCTGCCTTGTTGCCCACCGATGGCTATAGAAAGCACACCTGTAGACAAGGAAAAAGACAATTGAATAAGTTCTGATATAGTGGTAAAGTTTATGGTGGCTCATCTTCACCCAGAACCATCTCAGGATTCTGAGATCTGCTGGACACCAGCCTGAGTCTATCCACCCCAACTCTCCCAGGTCTCGCCCTCACAGTCAGACCTTTTCTTTCTGAGAAAGCCCTACTGAAGTAAAGAGGTCTTTAAGAGTATAGCAGGATCTGTTCATTGCAATTGAACTGTATAGCCAGAGCTTCTGAATGCACACACTCCAGGAGAAGCACCGCAACTGTGTATATTATGGAACATGATCATGTCTACATTCTCATTGGGGGTCTCCGAGCTCTCTAGCAAATAATTCAGCAAGGGATCTCTTTTAAGTAAGCAACATTCCTCGAGGTAAGAGACTTGAAGTTCTGACAGGTTGCTGCCTACATGCTATTAAGGAGTATCAATAATATGTGCAATTGCTAACAAGAAAGCACAGATAAGGAGGAACTGATGTAGCAGTATGATAAACACAGCTGTTCCAGAGGATAAGGCAGTCTCCCACAGTCAGCGTATCCTATATTTTATACAAGATTTAGAACACCTACCCACAAGCCTATCTTGAAGTAAAGGAAACAAAATAGGTCTTCAAGGAAGATGAAGAAAAACTCTCTTTTGCCTGCCTATGTTACCATGCTTCAGCGGTAAGCTGGGCAGCACGGAGACGGACAAGAGCAGTAATAACACAGCAGGGGGAGAGGATCCAGACATCTCAGCCAGGAGCTGTTCAGCTGAGGGGCGAGAAACAAGTCTTGTCAGGCATCAAACACTTCTCTTTGGGCCTGGACCATGACGCGGAGTACAGGACACTGAACACTAACACTGCTTTAGCCAGGACATCAGGGCTAGTACGTGCCAGGCACCCACAGCAATATAATTAACCAAGGGTTTTATTTTGGGACTTCAAATCGTTTCCAACTTCTGTTAGAGAGTTGTATCCCAAAAGCCCATTTTCATGAAACCATATCTTCAAAATAACAAACAGCATCAGCAGTTTTAAGCTCTGTGTTGCAGAAAAATTCTGTAAGCCAGAAGTGTCATTAGCTTGTCAGTTACTAAGAAGGCAGCCCATTTCTGATCGCTTTTAACCAAGCTAATCTCAGCCTGAAAGCTTCAGAAATCTAAATAACTCTTGTTTCACAGAAGTTTCATTTCATTCTCATGCTGAAAATAATATACATAAACCAAGTTCATGTCTACACATTTGCACAACTTTATAATAAAAGTTGTGTTTATATTCTTAACATCTGTTGACACACACAGACTTTGTAAACCTGGCATAGATTTTAAAGACACAGAATTTTCCATGCATCATGAACATTATCTGTGAGAAGCAATAAAAAAAGCAATGAATACATTAATCATACCAATATCATCTGCAAAACATAAATCTGAAATACCTTTCACGTCGGCTCAACTAACTCAACTTTTTTTACACACCTGATTTTATGCCATCTGTAAAAGGGCAGAATGAAGATCACTGAGGAAATTATATTTCTCAGTTCTCTTTTACTAAATACTCACACTTTAAATACTGTAAACAGAAGATTTATTACATGAAATAAAAGAAGCTGTACCTAAAAGTTTGTTCTTTTCATTACAAGACTAAACTCTCCCATACTACAAAGCAGGTATATAGCTCTATTTTTGTCATGTGTTCCCTAAGTTGTAATAAACATTATTCACTTAGAGTATTATAAGCTTCAATAGGCATACACATGCATCAGTTCGTTTTAATTCACTTTCAGCTTCAATTTTCCAAAAGACAAATACCTGCTCTCTACACCAGCTCTGAATATCCTAGCTGGAAATTACACACTAAGCCCTTCTCTGGGACTATGATACCACAAACAGCTTCCACCCTCTGCAATTGCAAATGATGGTACTTCAGCTATTTTCTAAAAATCAGTGAGTGATATTCTGCCTTCAGATATTCACATATAACCTTGATCCTAGTTAGAGTTACAGAGAGAATCCACTCTCTGCTTGTTTTCCCAGCTGGATGTACCAAGTGCTGCCATGAAAAAGTTAAAAAAAAAAAAAATTAAGACTACCATTTCTAAGGGGATATGTACTAGAAGTAAAAACATCTACTTCATAACCATTTACTAATATGTGTATTTAAATACGCTTGATTTCCTGTACATGTATGTTCTTTACCGAACTTCAAGTTAGGAAGATATATGAATATCTATGCATTTTGTAAGACAAATCTACTGGAGTCAAAAAAACAACTTCTTAATTTTTGGCTGAAAAAATGGGTTTTCTAGCTATCTGCTGGTGGGGCACACTGATTTGTCTCTTGATATGTCTGTCAGTATACTGCCTAAATGCACCTGATCAAAATGATTTATTTACAACATGCAAAAATATTTTCTATTAACTCTTAAAAAAAAAACTTCTAGTTTGCTGAACCAACAAGGACTCCAACTATGCCATGGCAGGAACACTGTTTCATGAATATTCCAAAGGCTGAAATCTCAACTCTTCCATGTGTTTCTTTAACCTCATCAAGGTCAAACATGCCACACTTGGTTCTTCCAGTTCTCCTCGCTGCCTTTACATGTCACCAAGGTTTCATGTGAGCTTCCTGTCATGGACTCCCCTCCTTTGCTGCCCCGTGATTTGTTATGAGATATGGTTTAACTTGTTCTACATTAACTTTCAGGCTTAAAGTGCAATCCAGGAAAAAAACGCACTGAGGACTCGGTGCTCTCTGGAACAGCACTGTACTGCTGGTGAGCTCATTCTTCAGCAGTTGTTTTCTCTTTTTCTTTCACCTAGCTCAGAACAGCCTGGGAACACTTCACTCACCTTCCCTCTACTGTCTGGGCTTTCCTTACTATGACAACTACTATTTGAAATAGCAAAAAGAAAGAGTCAGCGTGGCAAACTGTTGTTTATCTAGCTTACTATGATTTCCTAAAGATCTCTGTCTGAGCTTAAGCGTAGCCACGTAAATAAACAGTTCACAGCACACTCTTAGTCCCTACATACATACATACAAATACCAATCTGCTGTTCTGCTATGTCCCTCCAGGAGTGGAGAAAAGAATCATCGTACCCAGAGCAAGTCACCTTAATAAAATCCTTTTTCCTCTCACACCTGAGAAAGCACCTCTTTCAGAAATAAAATAGAATGGGAATTGTCTTCATTCACTTCCACATGCAGGCTGTCTTCCAATACTATAAAAAAATCAGTCTTGCATTGCTCCCCTCCTCCCCTAGAAAAGTAATCATTAGTGTTGACTAATTCACAATTCACTGTTACTTTGGCCAGAACAAAAAAATTTGAAAATGTCTGAATTTAAGGAACAGAACCAAATGAAAGAGCAACAGCAGAATTAACAGACATTAGAGCAAACTTTCAAAAGAGGTCAGCACACAAATATAATTGAAATGGTAACCACATGCTATAAGTGTTCATCTTTTGGCAATACGTCCTTAAATCTGAACCTAAACATGCTAAATAGACTATCTACATGAAAGGTGTAAATAAATATTATTCTTAATTTTAGTTTGGGAGAAATTAACAGGACACATTTTTCTACACAAACTCACAAATTTAGGACACTGCAAGGGAACATAGACATTCAATACAGTTAACTAGTTCTTGGGACATGACTTTTTCAAGCAGTCTCTTGATTCATCAAAAGTCAAATTTTCTTGCAAATAAATATTTAAGTAATTTGAATGCAGCTGACCATAAGTTTCAAGAAAACTTCAATATTTTCAAAGCAAGTTTGCAACTGATTTCAAAGATGTGTTCCTGAAAGTTTGTATTATGGCTCAAGATTCTAACTTCAAATATAAACCCATCAAGGCCTAAGCAATAATCCGCTGTGCCAAAGACAGTGCAAGATCAGCTATTGCAACTCATTCAAAAGTGTATTAGAACTTTGCTTTCCTGTTTAGGAGGTAAAGCTTATCATATTTTCCTGACCTTACTTCCCTAAAGTTTCTGTTCTTACGTTTACCCATCTTTTTCAGTTCTTTCCAGACAAAAATGAATCACACTATCCAACAGCTAAATATTTCTATCACTAATCTAGGAGTGTTAATAATTAAATACAAAAAATCAGGATCAAATATTATTTGTCTAATCCCATAGTACCAACCCTGACCTTGACCCCAATATTATAATTAAGAAATGATGATATTAGACTATATCTACCATACAAATACAAAATGGAATTTATTTACTCCAACTAATAAGATCAGAATCAGAGAATAATCCACCTAGGCAAATCCAACAGTGTTTGGCCTCAAAAGGACACTCCCAAATTTCTGAATATAAATATTTTCCCATCAGAATCATATGGAAATTAAAGTAATTATGTTTCCTTGAAATTAAAAGTGGTATATAACAATAGTTACCTGATTAAAATTTTTGAAATTGAACTCTTTGTAGATGGCATCTCTTTCGCCTAACTCAGACCAGCCTGAAGCTTTAAGATCAAGTAAAACTTGGTTCCTTTCCTCTGTTGTCAACCAGTGAGACTGTGAAGACTATTAAGGAAAAAAAATATATGTAAGAAACATTCCACAAGTGAGGCTGAGGTTCTCTTTTATACAATAAGAAAACCACATGATGAAATTGTGGTTATGTATTGTAGAAATGTAAATGTTCAAGAAATAAGAGGTGGAAAAATAACTATGTGATTTGTTACTTTTTATAATTTCACAGACCAGCATAATTCACACTACTTAAAACAATCAAGAAACACTGTTTCTGTTTGGTCCATTAAGTTTGGCTATATGTCTTTGTATTGAATTATAGATGAGTGATAGACTCTTCTGAGACCAAACATGGACACCAGCATACCTGTACCCTATAGTTTGTTCACCTGAATTATCCAGATGTTATAACACTTGAATTAATTTCCATATATTCATTTTGCCATGTAAATCAGATTTACATTATGCACTAAATGTACAATTACATGAGGCTAGAAGGGATATATTAGGGGAATATCTGTATTTTAAAAGACAGAAACAACATACAATATGAGATTGTATTATAGATAACTTGTATTTTACTGTTCCTAAGAAAGTAAAAATATATTTACAAATAGCAAGCATTGCAGAAGTCTAAAAGCAATAAAAAGGTTTTTTTTTTTCCACTGACAACACAAAAAAAAAATTGACAACACAAACACATGCAGTTACAAGTTACTGGTACAAGCACTAGACTCTATACAGCACTTACGCATATATCCAATTTTAAGCAAAATGAGTCCTTCTAAACCCAGTGGGAGCACAGACTTAACAGATTATACTACCTGCTTAAATATGTAAATCAGTGCCTAAAAAAAACAGGCCTGAAGATAGAAAGGTCAACAGGTTATTTGGAAGAGGTTTGATATTTTTCCTAGAAACTGAGATTAAACATCTGAGTGATTAATTACAGACTGTATAGTCTAACAGACTGGTCTCAAATTCACTTTATAAATGTAATGATTTAACAGGAAGTTTTCTCCCTAGTAAAACAAAATTCAGTTTGCTTAAGTCTTTATAAATATTAGTAGGCTATCACAATTATGTGAAGCCTTACTGAAAGTCGCCGAGCAGTTCTGCACCAGGACTTCAATAACGCGTTGAAGGCCTGTAAATATCTAACACAAAGCTCTTCTGTTCAAACCTTGTTTTTTTCTTTTTTTTTTGACAGTTACATGTGCAGTTATTTCATTACAGAAGTGCCAGTCTTTGACCTCCAGCCACTTTCTCGTCACATGTACTTACAAACTAATTTGACAGTGCTAATGTGCACAATTAGTATGTCCGAGAATCCAGTCTGATGCGCAGGCAGGTCTGTGCTCACTGCTTTGCTATGAGCACCCGAAGTAACCCCTCTGCCACCAGATGGTGCTCTACGTCAAATCAGAACAGAAGTTAATTCAATTAATTCTAGCTGAGCAAAAGCCTTTCAGATTCTTTATTAACAAACGTTTATCTCACAGAATATAATAGCAAATACGCAGGCATTGCTAAAGAGCAACCTACCGAAACCTCTGTAATTTCCAAGAAGCAAAATTTTCACCAATGATAAGGGACAAAAAAGCAGTCTAAAGTCACTCTGAAGCATCGCTACAATGTTTTGTGTTCAACGGGATATATCCATTCCAACAGGTGGGTTTTACAGTCCCCAAACTGAACTAATTTAGGCTCTTTACTCTTCAGAATAACACTTCAAACTTGCAAGAATAAAGTAGTTGTCTGACACCAAACTTGTGTTGCTATGACAATACTTTGTAGGTTTGGATTTCTTTTTACCTCTTTTTCCCATCACTTACAAGTATTGCCAAAGTCAAATTTATCATTTTAAAGACCACTATTATCTGCCAAGAGGTGAAATTAGTAGGATGATTTAAGAAAATTCTGGGAGGTTTTGTTTTAAATAGCAAAGTCCAGGATTTGGACCAGGAATCAGTACAAAGTTCATTCTCCTGGTTGTCAGTAGAGATTTTGTTTGGTAGTTTTAAACACATTTCAGTTACCTTCTCGAGGCCTTATTTAGGCCACAGAAGTGAAAGAGGCAACATTGTGATTTAAAATTAGATCACACATTTCTTCATATAAACATGGAGATTGAGTTTGACATAGGACTGGGTGCATATCAAGCATAGGATTTTGTTTAGAAATGAGGTGTGAAGGCCATGTTTTGCGTTGTTCCCTCAAACGTATTACAACCATTTTCAGCCGATTCAGAAAGGCAGCAGAAAGCAACATTAACATGCTTTAAGAAATGAGAAAGCATGAGGTGCTATTTGCATTTTCACGATTACACATCCGTAGCACTGTGTAACGGAACATAGTGCAAATCGCCTGAAAAGGTAGAGAAGCACAACAAAAAGCCAGCGCGTCAGGGACATTGAACCGTAAACAATGACTTAGCGCACAAAATCACTACAGCTGAGCCACGACACACTGGCGACAGGCTGCCATATGATGGCTTTAACAAATAACATTCATTTGAAGGAAGTTCAGGGGAAAAAAGTCTGGGGGAAAAAGAGATTTCATTAGTTACATAAAAGATTAGCACAGAATATTTAGTGTTTGAGGGGCAACAGCTGAAAACTGTGTATACAACTAGTTATTACTTCATGTAAAAAATATATATATATATAATAGTTATAAAAAAAATAAAAAAAATCAACAAATCAGAATTTCTCTGCTCTACACAGGCTGAAATGCATAACTTAGGGGGGAAAGGTCGCATTTTCTGAGACAGAGAGAGGCCAGAGCAAACCCTAAACCGCATAAGCGATTTGGAGCTACTGAAGGCCAACCGGACGCGCGGCCCCCTCGCCGGGGGTCTCCCCGTCGCCTCAGGCAGCGCGCTGCTTTTGGCTGCGCGCCCCGGGCGTCCCGGGGGGCAACGTGTCGCCCCGGGAAGACCCCCCCGGGGAAGGGGGATGCGGGGAGCAGCGCCGGGGCGGCCGCGCACCTGCTCTTCGCAAGGGCGAGGGCAGCGGAGGCTCCCGCCGCTGCTCCGGCCTTTCCCAGCGCTGCCACATCCCGCTGCCCTTCCCGAAGGGGCCAAGCGCCTCTGCTCCCAGCCGAGGGCCCCAGAGCCCGGGCCCAGGCCCCGGCATAGGCCCAGGACCAGACCCGGGCCCAGACACCCGCCCCGGAGGAGCCCCGGGCGCTCGGCTCGGCCGTCCCGCTCCCCT
>NW_020448307.1:3982610-4006909 GCF_003343035.1 Apteryx rowi | reverse complement strand
CGCCCCCGCCGGGCAGGCCCCGCCCCCGGGAGGAGCCGCCCGGCCGCGGCGGCGGGAGAAAGCCATCGCGTTTTAAAGCCATCGCTAGTTCCTTAGGGGCGTCAGCGGAGATGATCATGGGGGAGAATCCAACCCCGCGCCTCAGACCGACCGGCTGGTGCGAGGGAAGAGCCCTCCGGCGCCCATTCCGCAAAATCCTGAACCTTACTAATACAATACTTTCTAACTTTATCCTCAGTAACATCCGAGTTCTACCAC
Organism: Apteryx rowi; assembly: GCF_003343035.1. Taxonomy (NCBI): domain Eukaryota; kingdom Metazoa; phylum Chordata; class Aves; order Apterygiformes; family Apterygidae; genus Apteryx; species Apteryx rowi. Next base: position 4,006,651 of record NW_020448307.1, on the reverse strand, counting down.
TGCGGTTTCCACTTAACACGCAAATAAAGGGCTTGATCCTTCCATCTCTGGAAAGTTATGGGAAAAAAAAAGCATTAGAACCCTTTGTTAAGCAACAGAACTTATGACTGTACTTGTTCCTTCTTAGTTTAATTTCCACTCTAAAGCTTCACACCAGGGTTTTAGAGCAAGCCTGTGCCACGTAAAAATGCTATGCCATCAAATCAAGAAAACATGGAACATATCGGACTGTACCTTATTCAAGATCTTGCATATTAGTCACAACTAAAAAACCTTATCAATTCTTTATGTGGCATCAGCTGCAGACTTTCCAACCAAGCAAACATATGTTAGCAGAAATTTTAATAAACCCCTCAAAACTAGTCTCACTAATTTAGGTAGGTGATCCATACCTCAAGAGTTGCATTTGTAGTCCTGTAAGAAAGTGACAGAGTCATGCAAAAGGAATGCAATTTAATTCCATAGGAAAATTATACACACACACACACACACACACACAATGCAATGAGCTTTAGAAATCATTCCAAATATCACAAAGAACTGCCATTGTGAGTCAGACTGTTACTCAAAACTCACAGACCACAGTGAACAAGATGAACAGCATCTAATCTCAATACCAAAGGTGGGAAATAGTCACCTTGTCTAGAATTGTACAAGTTTTTACATTTTTATTATTGCTGGTATTACTGTATCCAAAAGTACAAAGCAAATACATACTGTTATAATTAAAGTCTTTTTAGACAAGGGAATCATTCATTTGACGTACACTAATTTTTAAAACATCTGTTTCTTCTCTATAGTTCATTTTCCTGACAATCAAACTAATTTAGTAACACCACCTTTCACTAACATATCCCTTTACACTTTATTATTTCAGGAATACTTAAGCCAGAAAACGAGTATGATCCGTGTGGGTCAACACATTCTAATTCCATAGTATATATTGCATCATCCATACAGAAACCGTGGGTTTTGTAAAAGAAGATTCCCAGATTCCACCTGAATGGAAGCAACTCTACTCTACTTCTTTGCCAAGCAATGCCACATATACAAGCAAATATGCTGTAGAAATCTTAACTGATCTACAAAGCTCAGAGACTTCTTAAGAGCAAAGTAGAACTGTATCACATATTTACATTAAGGTACATTAAAAATAAGCAGGTCAGAGCAATTCAATAAATATATTTTTAGTTAATATATTTTCATATTTGTTTACTTACCGTATTAACCATCATGCGTTTGCTTTTTACAGATTCAGTAGTTGATGAACAAAGCAGATTTTCAGTCAAGATTATAAATTACAACCAGCAAATTCAACAGTTCATTCTTATGTATATTTAGTCCATACAAATTCCTGCTTTACCAATAAGCAAGAAATCCTGTCCCTGTTTCAGCATCTCAAGTTATTCTTGATGTTCATGCTCTTGTCCTGGGATTAGCCACCGAATGCTCTCAGTTCGAATAGTTGCATACATAACAAAGCTAGCCAGAAAGAGTAAAGAAAACAGAAGCAGCCAATCTATTCCTTTTGTCAGAACACTAGGCAGAGGGCCTTCCCAGTCTTCCTCAGTCACAGCCACATCATTTTTAGCTTCTATTCCTGAAAAAAGAATCACTTGTTCAACACCAATAATAATCATTTAATACAAATAAGTTGGTTACATTTGGAGCTTTATTCCTGTTCTCAAATTAAGGTGCATGTACAGTTAGACTTAAAATTTTGGTGAGACGGTCTTTACATTTTAACGTGTCTACCATATAGTTTACTCATGTAGAATGAAAAGCCTATCAATGTATATGTATATTTTCATATGACTGTGATATTGGAAAAGGTTCATTCTGTTCTCCCACAGCACAAGCTTTTTTAATGGGGAAGGGGAGGGGAGGTTGGTATTGTTGCTATATTAGCAAATATAACAATTCCTGGCCTCTAATGAAAGCCCTCATTGGCCTAGACATTTTATTTAATATTATTCAGAAGAACACACCACAGAAAGCCCAGAAAGCTGCTGACTGCGAGCTCACAATGAGGACAGCCAGATCGTGAAAACTGGAATCCTTTTGTCTCTTCCAGCACTGTCTTATCCTCCAGCCCTAAAACTGTCTTATCCCCCAACTGCTGTCAACCTTACACAGCGTTGGCAATATTCCTGGTGTTCAGCTGCCTTTATTCTCAAACTAATTACTGGGGAGGAAGAGGTGCTTGATCCTTCTCTGGCTAAACCCCGTCGTCTCTCCCTGCTCTTTAAATGCAGTCCAGTAAGTTGAGTTTCTGCTTTTAGCATGTCCTGAAATCCAACTCACTAAAGCAAGCAATTAGACGAACCTCTGCTGCAGATGGTCCCCCCAGGTTCTTCATGAAACTCATTTTAAATAAGAACAAAAAGGGAGAAGAAAGCTCAGTTTGGAGCTTAGAGTCAACCCTGTTCTTCCTATTGCTATGTCAGAGCTGATTTACATACCTGTTTGATTAAAAATGAAGTCTTTCAGTGTTTCCAGTGTTCTGTCCGTATGATTAAATCTAGCCATAGGTTTAGCACCTTGGAAAAGGAGGATATTGGGTACAGCCACAGTTCCAAATCTAGTTGATAAACTAATTGACATAAAGCAAACACAAGATATGAAGGAAAGGAAATCCACTGGAGAAAGAAATAAGAGATTCACAATACAGGCAATGTCAGTTTTAGTATAATAATTTGTCACTTTATAACAAGCAACATAGAACCACCTTATTGTGGCATTAGGGAAATGCTTTACTGATGAATTAGTCAACAATGCAAGGCTCAGCACTGGATCAGCATGTTATTCCACCATAAACACATGTATTGTATGGGTCTTAGTGTTGTTACTTGAGGATATACTGGGGTGTGGAGGATATGTAACACTTTTCGGACTAATGAAATCCCAAAAAGGTATTAGTAGAACACAGTTATCAGTTTAATTATACCTACTGATAGAGTAATATGTTTCCTGCATGTTTAAGGTAAAGTTGTCAAGAGGAAAAAAATATGGAAACAGCATAGCCAAAAATAAAAGGGACACATAAACATTTATATTAAACAGTTAAAAAAAATATCACTTCTGTTTTTAAAACACAAAGCTTGCTATTAGAAATAAACTGATATAAGATCATAGAAAGTCTGAATTACCTGCTATGCTGAGATGCATCCAAGGCTAGGAAGCGAAGAGTTGGAAATGCTCGAGGTAAAGAATTAAAATGAGGTGCCAGACTGGCAGAGAAGCGGCACCATGGTGTGTAGAACAAAACTAACGTACAGTCACTGCTGTTTGGGTTTAAGAACTCCATCAGATCCTTAGAGAAAGTAGAATAAAAATACACATGAATAAACATTTAACAGAGTTCTTGTATGTAGCAAGGCACCATTCAGCAAACAGTTAGATACTTGACAGTATTTATCAAGTAGCTGAATACTTAAGGTTTTTTTTTTAATTAAAGTTTTCTCCCCTATAAGAAATAAGCTAGAAATAGACACTGTCACTGGGAATAAATGCCATTAATAACTTTTAAGAGACCCCAATCTGCCCACCATGAAAGCTGACAATTCACTACAGGCACACAGATGAGAGACAGATGTGGACACAGGCATGTGGATCAAGCTGCATCTCCAGTATTTCTGTTCAGAACGACATGAAAAGCCTCCTTGCTGAGATGCTTATTAAGTACACAGAATTTTAAAGAAACAGTGTATTGACATCAAACCTTTCATCATCATCATCATTCACTTAAAACAGCGCGAAGCAGCAAACTGAGTGATTTCCTTACTTGAGAAACATTCAGGATTTGTAGTGTGAAGTTTTCGACGCCGGTAACATTTCTCTCCTCGCAGTTTACTTTGGGCGTTTTCACGCCCTCGGTGCCGTTGGCCTCCTCAGCCGGCGCGGGCAGCACAGTCTCCAGCACAACCGGGGAGCCCACTGCGAGCTCCCGGCCGTGGGCGCCAGGCGGAGCGGAGGGGGCCGCGGGGCCGCCGCACTCGCCACCTCCGGCCGCAGCGTCGCAAGCGCCCGTAGCCGAGGCGGCCGCGGGTCCGTCGCTCGCCTCCGCCGGCACCACCGAGAGCAGCACGGGCTGCTCGGCGGGAAGCCCGCTGCCCAGCATCGCGTCAGCCATCTCCGCCGTCCGGTACTGCGCCGGCCCGCCGCCCCCCGGCTCGCCCCACGCCCCGGCCTCACCTGCAGGAACGACGGCGCCGCCCAGCCAGGCCAGCGCCAGCGCCAGCCGCCACATCCCCGCCGCGCCGCGGCCCTCCCGGCGTCGGCCGCGCTGCGTCTCCCCGGACAACGGCCGCTTCCGCCTCAGCGCTGCGCCGCTTCCGCTTCCGGTGCACGACGGCCGTGCGTAGCGCCGCGGGGGGCGGGGCTGCCGCCATCTTGGCGGGGCGGCGGCAGCAAGCAAACGCCCGCGTTAATTTTTTTTTCTTTTTTTTTTTTAGTGACCGCTGCGAGCCAGGGGGTAATTCTTCAGATTTGCCTGTCAGGAAAGTTACTTGGGCCTGACGGTTGCTTCTCCTTCTCCTGCAGCTCACGGCGTTTTCGCATCTTGCCGCAGGCACCGCTAGGCGATGGGGAGGCGGCCGAAGGGATGTAACCGCCGCAGCCGCTTCAGGCTTCAAACCGGACAAACGTCAGACATGCCCTATAGGTAAACGGATCATCCCCGCGTTAGGGAAGGGAAAAATACTAGAGGTTAGGCAGGAAAATAAGCGTTCAGAAAGAATTCAGTTGAGGTTCCAGTCACTACAAATATTAAAAACTTTTTTTTTTTTTACCAAGTTTTCTCACTCTGCACCTACGAACCCGCCCTGCAGGCCCTCCATAACGTGGGCACACAAAACAGCAGCTCCAGGCATTTATGTGCACTGTCTTTACAGGCACAGGCCCCGCTGACAGCCACAGGGCACACACTATACTGGTAAGCACTTAGTAATTTTTGGCCTTTCAGGCTCCTGGAGGTCAACAGGCATTTTACTGTTGATTTATACTAGTTCAGGTCCAAAATTCTTGCACCAAGGGAAAGGTCATCCTGAGGACTTGACAGGATGTTATGATTGTATGGTAATTTATATGGCACACACGCACACTGTAATTCATTCCAAAAGCATGTTTTATTATAGCACAGTATCACAGCCTCAGGCTCTTGCTGTGACAAGTTCAGGTAGCAGGCATACAATTTTCTGCCTTCCTAACACGATGAAAAAGAAGCCCTGAATAGTATAGACTGAACCATTTGCCTACTTCTACCTTCTACTGTTTTGACTTCAGAGAAGGATAGATTCAGTTTGCCACATTTTCAGTGACTCATGAAGACTAAATTTAAACCTCCAGCCAGCCTGGAATGGGGGGGTAAAAGCCAGTTAACTACAGCCATACTTTTTTAATCTAAAAAGAAAACACAAGCTCTTGTACATCAGTATATCAACCAAAGCTCCCAAGATGATAGGCAAGATAAATATTCTGGTATTTCTTTTCAGGAAATAAGATATCATTCTTCTTGTCACAGAATTACTTACTTGCTGTCAGTTTAAAATTCAAGCTTGAGGGCTGACTAGGTGGGGCATTTTGAATATCAATATACTCCTTCAGCTACTATTACCCTCCCTGTTTACTGCGTTCCTCAAAACTGTCAGCATCAAACACAAGAGATTTTACCAAAACTGCATCTGTCAAAAAGTGAATGAGGATTACAAATTAGGTGAGGATGAACTACACACACATACTGTAAAAAAACAAGACACTGTACATACATATAAATGAATATGGGTGTCAGAAGGCTTTATTACAGAAATTCGATTTTTGGTTTTGGTTTTACTTAGGGAACACTTCTCTAACTCTATCCTTTCTCAGAATGTGCATTTCTTTGCTTGAAAAGTTTTCCTGTTCCAAGTCCAATCTGCATTAGTATTAATATTAAAGCCATGATAGCATAAGGATATGACATAAGCAAGTCTGCACTTAGAAAATACTTAATTAGAGCAGTTGATACAGACCAAGTAAAAAAGCTTGAAAGCAAACAGACATAAGGAATCCAAGTTGGTACAGACTAATCAGGAGACAACTCCCCCATTCTCAATTGTCTTTATCTTTTCAAATTTGGACAAAGTGGCATATTCAGCTTTAAAACATTTTTTTTTTCTCCTGGCCATGGACTGCATATGGTTTCCAACTCTTGGCTCTGTGTCATCAGACGAGATTCTTTCACCAACCAAAGCCCTGGATGGTGTCAGATCTCCAACACAAGTGATGATATTTCAAACCTTAAAAATAACAGATAGCTTTCTGGCAACATACATCTGAGACACTTCTATGGATTTAATCCAAACAGAATACTCTTCCTAGCATAACGGAAAGCAAAAGGTTTATGCAAAATTGCAATTTTTTTGGTCACCATATAAAAATAATGCACTAATGAAATGGAAATTAACTCCTGATAATTACAGATCCTTAGGCTGTATCACACACAAGTTACAACAAATGTACTATCCCAGTACTTATGTATTACAGATGAGGCACATTTCTTACTATGTCTACTAGTTCTGGTACAAAACTGTTTTCAGTGGCTTACATTTTCCTTATTTTTTATACCAAATGTCTGTTTTCAAGAAAAAGTCTATTAGAAAAGGTTGTGGTTTTTTATCTATTTAAAAATCTTGGCACCTTGGAAAAAGCTCTGTTAGGGAAGGATCTGAAATTTAGCGGAGAGCAGGATTTGATTTAAAATGAATCTTTTGTGGCACCCATGAATAACCACCAGAACTTGGTAGTCATTTGTGCATCTTAGGTTTCAGCAGCTGTATTTCCTCCAAAATTTCAGTGACCCTGGGGAGCTCCTTCAGGGGCAACAGTCAAAACATGGTCAAAAAAGAGGGAAGGAAGACAGAAACAGACTGGGATAAAGAGGCGATGCTACGGTCTTCAAAGCAAGAATCCATTCACCTATAATCCCGACACAGCTACGACATTCTGTGTATTCAATGGCACAGAGATTAGGTGGAAGAAAACATGATTTAAGTATTCGTGTCAGAAGTCACAGGTTGAGGTTGGACAGGCAAGTTTAGTTTACGCCTAAATTTGGGATGCTTGACTTTGTAATCTTTGTGTTCTCTTAGCGTGGCTGCAGTTGAATATTTTTATTAAAAAATATGACCACATTAAGCAGTAAATCCACATTTTAGTATTGCGCATATCTCAAAGGCCTACTCTAAATCATCAGACTCATACTAATTATTATTGTGATATTTTTTCACAAATTAGAACAACCTTTTGTGGTATAAAAAAGAAAAACATGAAAGGCAAGAAGATTTATCTGCCTCAGATCATTTTAACAACACTTAACAATTCCACAACATTTTTTAACTTCAAAGTACTTAAAAGTTGTTAACTAATGATTCCTTCCAGCAACCCTGCAAGATAAGCAGATATGTTTGCCTTATTTTTACTGACATGAAAAATGAGACATTGCCATCCTTAGGCCATACAGGGAATCTGGGCAAGAGCCAGCTTCAGAACACAGTAGCTTTTGGGCTGCCAATCCTGTATGGTCAGGCCACACCTCTCTCTCAAATGTTAAACAACAAACACAGAGCCACAGGCAGAATCCTGATAAAAATAGCAAGCAGTGCAATCAGCAAGTCAATCCTTTACTTTTAGGCATTACAGCTTTAAACGATAACTGTCAAGAACAATTTTCATTTGTCGCGGTACAGAAAGACACCCTGATGAACCAGCATATTTAACAGGTACAATTTCACTCATTCACAGTATATTTTTTGTGCTACTTTAAGAGATCCCAGAGACAGATGCTTCACAAAAGCATAAGAAAATGCCAATGCAGCCCCAAAGAAAGCCTTGGTGTTTCATCATGCACATAAATAAAACTTTATTAAAAATAAAAGATAAAACCACCTTAAAGACTTCTTGAAGATGTCCCCACTAGCAGAGCTGATCCCCCAACATTGCTGCAAGCCAGGTCAAAAAACTGACAATCCTAGTCTCTCAGCATGAATAAATCATAAAGTGCTTCTGTCATTAGAAACTCTGCACCTGGTATTGTGCACCAACTGTATATGGAGGGAATAGAATACTTTCCAATTTTTATTGTTCAATTCATTATGTGGCAGAGAACACAATAGCCATGCAAGTAGTAAAGCAACTTCCAACATAGCTAAAAAGTCGGTATCATCCTATGATGTAATTTATAAATGACTTAATATTCAATACTTAAGGTTTCCTTAAAACTAAGAAAATTTTCCATTTTTTCCCAAGGAATCACATCCAGCAACCAGTCTTTAGACCAGAATGTGGCAGACTGTGGTCCACTTTAAATATATCCAGTCACTTTCAAAGCCAAACATTCGGAACCACCAGAACAGTTGATATCAATAAAACCTGACATCAGATGGCTTTTTGGAGGGGTAAAAGCCACTTAAAGTCTGCAAAGTAACTACAATAGCATCAAAAATGATTCATACCTATCCATATTCAGGGCCTTTGAAAGTATGTGGAAGGGAAAATGGATGGTGTTGGAGAGCAAGGGGAGGAGGCAGTCCTAGCAGCTTAGACTGCAGTTTCCCATAGGGTAGGATTGCTCACTTTGCCCCACAGTTACCGAAAATCTTCGGCAAACTAACAAGGAAGAGTTGGGTGGTATGCAGAGCACAACAGTCTAGAGTTGCTTACCAATAAAGATATACTGGAATATGGCTTGGATACAGGAATAAATACACTACATCCACCACTGACTAATGAATAATCACCACTATCCCATCAAAGTTTAGTATACAAGTACTCTCAAATTGATTTTGATGTACAGTGGAAGAAAAAAAATTAAGAGCATGCTAGGTCTTGTTCTACTATTTATGCATACTTAGCTATATGAATCCTTTCTCCATTCTTCTCAGATTTGAGTGAAAGCATAAGAAAATTAAGTTACCGTAGCTGAATTTTCAATTCATTAAAAAAAAAAAACAAGCAACATTGCTCTATTTAATAATACATTGCAATTCATATGGGTTCTTTGCCTTAATTCAAATATATGGCACTTTCCTATAACAGGCAATACACATCTCACATTGAAATGGTACAAGCAGAAGAACGGAAAGAGTAAATTAACTTACTTTAAAATCATATAATGTAGTGGCCTCCCAGCTGCATTCTTTGTTAATTTTTAAGTCCACCCAAGCATCAACACACTCAATCTGATGTAGTCAGATTCACTCACACTTTAGTAAGGCAAGGGACAAATGAATAGACCACTGGATTTTAAGTGAAATCTATACAAGTTGTACCATAACATTTCAGTGTCAGTTTGTCACTTAAAACTAAATGAGACAGCAGGAGAGCAAACAGCAGCATCACTGTGTTTCCATTTACAAGAGAGACGAGTTAAGCTAAGTGGTCTCACATGCTCTCAATAGGCGCTTTAAGCCACAATTTAAAATATATCAAAAAAAGTTGGAGAAAAATTGTTAGGTTTTAAAGTATTAACTTTATTAATAAATATACATCCATATGATGATGTAAATACAGATCATGAACACTACTCCATTCCCATACACATAATTGCACACGAGTAGCTCAAGTTCATGGACATAAAAACATACACAGTATCTAATCAGGCTTTTTACAGCAGAGGACAGGGTGCTGATACTAGTTATTTAACAGATTACTGTTTCCCCCAAAGTAAACCTGTTCAAAAGCAAATGGTGAAAGATTAAAGAATCAGGAAGTGGTTCAAATTTCAGAATACAGATTTACCTATTTGAAAAAAATAATCACAAGGAGAAAGGTCTAGTCTCTACGAGAATCATAAATATATTTTAGCAGTGTTAAAATATATGCATTAAAATAGAGAAGAATAAACGTCTTTTGGGGTCAGAAATGAAGTCTGCAGTTCAAAGTATGATTATTATCAACTGTTTTAACTGTCATCTCTAGGGATAGCATGAAACTTTATTATACATATGACAAAGAATAGCAGAGTCACAGCTAATGAAACCATCGGACAAAAGACTTCACATTGCTCTGCCTTTTAAAGCTCTTCAAAAGTGGGGGGAGGGGTTAAATTCTGATCCAAATTACTCTGCATATTGTAGTTGCAAGTAATTCTTTTCACAGACACATCACTTTTCACTGACAAAGCTTGGTTTTGTCCTGACTGAACTCCAAGATCTTTCAGATAAAATGAAAATATATTCATTCAGAACAAAAAATCTTTAATGGCTCTTGATACATAGTTACTTTGATTAGTTTAAATCCAAGATATAAAGAACATTTCTTTAATCACAAAGCTAACTGCTGATTTTAAAAATACTATCTTTGCTATCAAAGTTAGCCACTTCTGATGGTATCTGATTTTTTCTGCCAAAATATGGTGCTAGCATCTTGAATATGTCCAGTGCAAGACTTTATAGTAGCAAAATTATTTGGTTTTAAAGTTTAAGTAAATTTAATCAGAAATTGAATAGTAGTTACTATATGTATATTAAACAGTGAACTTGTATAGCATCATTAAGGAATAATAGCAAGCTAATACATTTCATTTATGTATAAATAAGACATGTTAGAAACTCGATAATTAAAAGAACTTATTAAAAAACAAACTTGACATGTAGATCATCTTCTGAACAGTGTTAATACACGACAGTGATCCTAGCTTATGAAGAGCTGAATTATGATACGTAATATAAAATAAGCAATTTACCTTACAAGTAATCTTTTTATACTGTGGGGAGGAAAAGGCCAGTTTTCCCACTGGTAGTAACAAAGTTTAGGCAATAACATGCTGCTTCAGTGTTTGTCATGAAAAGACAGTGTTAAAAAAAGCACAACATATTCTGTAGATTATACATAAGCAAAGCAGAAATATTTGAAAATTCCATTCATATTTCACTTTGAATCTTTAACTTCTTTTTCTTTTCCCCTCACAGCATGGCACCAGTAAACTATAGTCAAAAATAAAATAAACCAGTATCAGGAAATGCCCTGCAGGGCACTCCTGGTCTTCTTGCTAAGTCTAGGGTGCCAAGCAACCCTTTACAGACTCTCTGAACACTTTCCTACTTTATGATCATCGTTTCACAATTGACAGCGTTAATTGTTTTTACTGGGATTATATTTCATCTGATATAATTAATAAACACTGTAATGAACAGAAACTGCTTAGATGATTTCATTATTTCATCAGCATACTTGAATACAAAATTCATTATACTAGCAGAACAGTAATACATCTGCATTATCTCCTGACGCACAGCACAGCACCATTGAGTAGATGCACAACTGAGAAATGAAACGGGGCAAATGGGATAAACAGAAGGAGGTAAGAAGTGGAGTTTCTCCAAGGTACAGTGGTGACATGCAACACGTTCCTTGCCAGCGAGGTGTGACACTCCTGTAGTTATTACATTCAGCTGAAGAGGACTGCTTTCCCAGCTGAGTTCAGGAAAGAGTTTAAAGCAGTCTTTGTTGAAAAATCATCTGATTAAAAACAGCCAGTACAATACAGATCCTGAGGGTGAATTAATTCACGTTAGCATTCTGCGTGTGTCAGAAGTTACGTCATTCAGAGAAAGATTGCTAAATTTCATACTTGCGAGTTTCTTGAGGAACAGAACGTATAACTGGATTTCATAGCTTCAGCACGGAGAAACTATATTTTAGTAGCAGTTTAGCTGCCATTAGTTTATATATTGACTAAGGAGCCATCCAGTATAGTTGAGGTTCATTGTCTTAGTTGCCAGTGCATACAAAGTCCCCCAAAAACAATTCAACACACCTATTGTAAAGTACAGCATAAAGTCCAGCTCATTATGTGTTAGGCATCACTGGAACACCTGAAGGCTTGCTGCTTTTTTCCTGATAAAAAAGGTATGAAACATGACATCTGTTTCTTAAGTTGTCATCACTGAAATCAAGAGTTCTCATCAAAATGACAGCAGGCCAGAATAGCATTTATGTTAACAAAAATTATCAATACTGTTACTCATTCAGCACAAGCTCTAATTAACCCAAAATATTTCTGCTCCCCAGAATCTGCAGACTTTATATATTCCCCCCCAATATCTGAAGATACAAATTTATCATAAATTTATATTATACTTAAAACAGCTTAAATGTAATCTTTCTTCCAGATGTAAGAAGCTTTAATACCAGTAAAATAAGTTTAGAACAAACAATACGTAACACTGAGGATTTTTTTGAAATATAAAGTATGTGCATATATGTTACACACACACACACACACACACACACACTCCCACACTTAAAAAAAATTAAACACACCCAGCTGAAAAATGGAACATTTCTTTTGGAAGCAGGGAAGGTTTTAGTTTGAGTCAAGAAAGGTATTTATAGTTAACCAACAACGTATTTTTTCAGCTCGCATGCATAGGTGAATTCCTATGAATTGCTTTATATCTGGGGGCTAGCAGTGCAGTAAACTGCATCCTGTTTGCACCAGCTATACAGTTCGCTTTTATAAATCATGAAAATGGTGTCCTTTGGTAGATATATAAGCTTCCATAACTTAAATATAGTATAAGTGTCAAACAATGAGATAACTGTATTTCTAGGAATATCTGGCAAAACTAAGTCTGAAAACTTGGCAACAGTGTCTGTTTAAAAAGTTTAATTTGTAAACATTATAGATTAATACTTTAAAAGCTATTAAACGGCTGCCAGCTAAGCACAGATTTTAAAGGCAAAAAACTGTAAATAGCTATTTACTTATTTAAGAACATACTGTTTAATATTAACCAAGTGTGTAACTAGAATGAACAGTACTTATTTAATTTCTTATAAAATATTTCAGATTTTAAAGAATTATTTGTGGTTTGGTAGATGTACTATTAGGCATTTTAAAATTACACAGCAGAATTTTGTAACAGCATAACGAAAAGAACAGCCATCACCTAAAGGCAAATTAGCTTGCATTAATAAGGCGCTGTGAAGCTGTAATGTGCTATACAAATGCTCAGTTTCATTTAATATTTTCAAAAATATTTTTGGAACATTAGTTGAAATTGACTTAATGCTACAACTCTAGAAATAAAAGTCACCTGAAACCAGCACTTTAAAAAAGGTTCTTAAAAGTTTCTAAGTATCTATTTGAGGTCTGTATAAGCTCCTGCAGAAGTGGAAAACGTAGCTTGCTTTCTATTCCTTCCTATTAAAAAGCACACAGGAACTCATAATTTTGCAGTTGTTCCTAGTTAAACAGTCCTGAATCTTTTTTTTCCTTTATCAGGTAGGAACTTATCCTGATAAGTTCTTTATTGTGGCATATGCCACATCATGAACCAGTGGCCAGCTAATTTTATCCTTCTTATTTCAATTACTTACACAGCTAGATTTACCAGAAAGTGAATGTAAAACTGAGGACATGAGTATTACTTAAGTATACACACCAAGGCATACGTGTCATTTAGGATTTTCTTATAGATTATGATTTAAAGGAAAAAAAAATTTATACCAGTGCCCTTGCAATGTTGCCTTAAAAGTTACTGAACTGCACTCATAGGCTATGGCATTATTTGCATAAAAATAAAATTTAGAAAGTCATAATTCTGCAAACACTACAATAAAATGCAAGAAACATGCCAAAATTCAGAGTAAAGAGGATTAGTAAGGAATTACTAATTGTTTTCGTTCATTCATTAGGCTGTTTGATTTTGCTGCTGGTTTCACCAGCAGCATGTACTCCTCTGTTATGCACCATAGGATAGGGAAAAGCTGCACTGCCACAAGTATAACTTAGATTTGGAAGCCGTGATAGAGCTTTAATGCTACCTGGAGGTCTGCCTGGGCTGACTTTGTATCCCGCTGCTTTAGTTGTACCCAAGGGTCTGCCTGGACTTGTCTTAAATCCAGCTGCTTTGGTGGTCCCCAGGGGTCGACCTGTGCTGGTTCGGTACCCTGCTGATTTTGTGGTCCCTGATGGCCTTCCACGTTTACCAGATCGGTTGAGGTTTTTCTTTTTCTTCAGTTCATCTTTTGTCTCTATATTCCTGCCACTTGTGGTCTGCAAGTGTGACTCATTCAGCGCATCTTGTCTCTGGCAGGCAATTGGTTTGTGGCTGACTGCGTGGCTGTATTTACTTTGCTGGGCGGCATACAAGTCAAACTGATCAGCAGATCTCACATTGTCTTCGTTAAGGCAAGAACTCTTGCCGGTCCCACAGAAAGCTGTATTACCGCTGGCAACAGGGTGCATCATTTTCTACCAAAAATAAGAGAGACAAATATGTATCAATGTGTAATAATACTGCAGCCTTCTACAAGAAAGAATCTTTCAAGAGCTACCTCTATTTCTTAAAATTATTCAACTACTTTCACTATTTTTAGCAAACAGTATTGATGTCAGTAAATTAGCTTTTTAGATAAAAAGTTATAACAAGCTTTCATTTGTGGGTTTGAATTGTAACCTTTACACCGTTAAAAGTGACCATCTAAAACAGTATTATTCAGACACATATAATTAGGGAAGAAGTGCATTAAAGAAATGAACAACAGCATCTCAGCAACCAAGATAAACAATATTTGTTCACCCACTGTGATTTCAAAACCTTTCTAACTGAATCTCATCTAAATTCTAGCCGTTTAGGCTGCAAGATTAACCTATCATATGTGAGCCAAGGAAAATACAATACCAGCCTCTTGATTTAGCAGACAGGAAATCCTAAAGATTTTTTTTTTCTGCAGCAAATTAATAAAATACAGATCACTTTTGTTGCTTCTTTTCAAAATTATGTAAGCAACATAGATAACACACTCAGTACAGATAACAGTGCCATAATTTGGGAAAGCAGAGATATAAACTGAATCTATTAAAACGTAGAAGATGCTAGCCTGCAGAAACCCCATTACTGTCCTCATTAGAAGAGCAGGTGCAAATTGCCAGTGATACCAACTCAGTGATAAAAAGCTAGGGAAAAACACCACAACTCTTACAGATGTGTATGTTGTCACACATCAACAATACTTCAAAACAAGTGTGACCAATGCCAATAAGAGTTTTATATAGCCTCCACTTTTTTGATAAGCTAGAACAATTCCATTTGTGTTCAGTTTACAGAGGTTTACTTATTTAAACAAGTATCAAAGTCAGATGTTAGGACACTGGAGGGGTAAGGGTCCCCGCACCTCCCACCTGCATGTTACGGCACATTAACCCGGATTCCTATGGATGAGCTGGTGTCCAGCTGGTAGAAACCACGTAAGGCCATGGTCATAATCACAAGCAACTATTTCTAAGTCAACTGGTTATGCTTAAGTCAGTTATACTAAATCCCTTCAGCATGTATTGGGGCAGAAGCACAACAATTAAAAATATTACTGTTATTCTAAACCTCTTATAGTATTAACAATTCTAAACATCCACTGCATAGATATTGACTCAGAGGCCAAAAACAAACTCAAAAAGCAACAGGAGGGCATTTTGACCCATTCAACTATACTGGCTCTACAACTTAAATAAGCTGAAAATACTCTGTTTAAAACAGTAACATTTAACCATGCTGAAGGCAAGCTTAATCCAAACAGTATCTGGCACTTCTGGAACATTTATGTGCCTTACAGTTATGTTTAGTAGGCCAAGTAGTTGTTCCTGTGGAAAACTTCACTAGTAGATAAGGTCTAGAAGGCTTGCTGTATTTTTCCCAAAGTAGAACTGAAATAAATTGTCTACAGCAACCAAATTTAAATTCCACCATTGATTACTGAATTTATTTAGCAAATATGAATGCCTCCCCCTAGTCAGATAGAAAGAATACAGAAGAAACAGTTCATTTACCCAGGAGTATATCCCAGTTCCCTTTTCTTCTGATTACAGTGGTTACGTTTCCTGCTCTAACACTCAGTTTACCTTGGCTTGTAAAACGCACATAACAGTGTATACATATTCATATATTTGCACATGAGTAATGATTTTATGTCAAATACTGAAATTATGATAATAATATAGTTTAAGTATTGCATGGTTCTAGTAGAGATCATCTAAGTGCTACAATTCTGGTTTGTTGAATGGGGTCATGGTGGAATAAATGTGAAACCATTATTACTGCAGATGTTCACTAGGAAGTGAAACAACTAAAAATAATTAGCAGTCCTGCACTTAGCAAAGAACAAAAAAGTAAGCTGCAGATCAAGAGAGCAAACAGCCTTTTTTGTGCAGTAGTAAGAAAAAAGCTTAATGTTTTCTACACTAAGCAGTCAAAAAAATCCCCCACTTTAAAAGTGTTATCTTCCTTTAACCCTGCTAGAATAGCGCCCACAATATCACAAAAAAAAATGCCTGAGATTTTTCATGACACTTAATTGCAAACATAAGGGTTTTGCTAATGAATTCTGCCGACAAGAGAGTAAGCAAATTGACGCTGAAAGGCTATTCATCTGTTTGCTGATACACTAGAGGACACTTGCAGTGATTAGCGACATTCTTTTTCCAGTGCTCACTTTAGCGCAGGGAGATTGGCTGCAGCCCCGAGCTCTACCGCCACAAAGAAGGATCAGTTCAGCTGCTCAGGACAGAAGGAATGAACCAGGCCGTGGAGAAGGCGCAGAATATTGTAGCAGTTCCTGACCATCTCTCAGATTCGTTCCTGTCGTCTTTAGCATTTTTATGCTCTGCTTTTTCTCCTCATCACAATCCAGAGGATTTTTATCATAGATTCCAATCATTCATCTTTCCTGGGGAGAGCTATTGCAGGTACTCCTCAGCAGTGAATATATCTCATTACAACAGCCAAACGTTGGCATTTCATCACCATATGCATGTGCTTGTAAGTGCATCTATTATAATAGCCCTGAGGAAATACACCATGCTCTCAACAAACACCACCTTTAAAAATAAAACCTGGCTGATACTAGTTTACCTTGCATCTGATAACAGCCAGTACTACAGTAACTGGCAAATGAGGAAGAATGTACAAATCACTGTCTAATATTTCTTACAAGAATAGGAACCTTAACAAAAAAAAACAAAAAACAAAGAAACAATCCTATGAAGGACTGCCAATAAGAATGTTTCTAGAATGTTTATTTTTCTCTTGCCACACCATTTTTTAAATCAAACCATGAAAATTTCTAGTACCAAAAGTTTGCATTCTATATTTTGATTTTAGACATTTTTATGAGAGATTTTAAGGACAAAACTGTAATCTAGCTTAATTACACTATCATGGAGATTTCCAGCAAAATTTTACTTCATTCACATTACAGTGGGGAATAAAAGAATGCAGTATGCACACTACACAAGTCTATCTGCAAAGTGGAAGCAGGTTTCTTGGCAGTGGGATATACAGTATAAACAAGAACTGGTATAAAATGCAAAGCTATCCAAGTTTAAAAATCACACTCTAGCTCAATTGTATAGCCAAACATATACAACTTGGTGTGCAAGCATTCTTAAATAAAAACTGCCAGAAAAGTTTCCAGGGAAATAGAACTTGCTTGTTTTAAACATATAAATGTAAAAGGTATTTGCAACAGTTTACTTAAATCACTTTTTTTAACTGAATGAATGTCTCTGTGTAAAGAAATAATTCAGATGAGACACTGTAGTAATAAAAGTCATATTTCAAAAAGATTTTTGCTGGAAAGTGACTGCAGAGGGTTTTCTGTTTGCATACTTTTTTATTTGGTAATTTATTTTTCTACAAATGCTGGAGCAGAAGGGAGACAATTGGATAAAGCAGCTTTGGAGAAATGGAAACGGCCTTAGAGATTCCCATGCAAAGAAGGACAGAAGCTCCACTGCTGCAAGAAATAAAGAAACAAACAGGACCATCCATCTGGGACCTGTAAAGCCTTGTTGCTGGGGGATATCTGGACATAGCAATGCCACAGCTTTTAATGCATAGCCGCATTGCCATTCTTAAGTACCTGCACAGTTAATCTGCTTTAACAGTAGTGAGGTGAGTTTTAAAGCTTTATTTTGTTTAGATGACTGCTGCTGATCTGTCAATACAGAATATATGAAACTGCCATTAAGATTTCTGGATTTCAAAAATCAACCTTGATCTCATTTGTTGGTTTCTGCTGGAAAAAGAAATGGAAACCATATTATAGGCAATACAGACTCAGCAAGAAACTTAAGAAATTTCACCTAACTCCATCCAGTGATATTAAGGCTTTTGGGTGGACAGAGAGAGTGCATCCTTGTATCACTAAATATAGAGTAATATATTGCCCAACTCTAGCTTACAGCCACTGAGGCATCTTTTACTGGTATGGCCCAGCTCTCTCTGTTTGAAATTATGCGAAAAAACATTCATGTCTTGTTCACGACACAAGATTTTAAGAACAAAGCTAGTCAAAGCACATTACATAAAAATATCCTCTTGGGTTGTGTCTGCATGATGGTGTCTTTGATAACAGTTGTCAGACATTATGCCCTTTGCCTTCTACATGGGTAGAACTTAGCCGCCAGTGTAGACCAGACTAAAACGTTCAAAAGCAGAGAAAGTATGACAGCCCATTGGAAATAGGCACTCAGTCACTGAATATTTTATACAGAGTACTGAACCTGTGACCCACAGTCTGCATTAAACAGAATAATCAATTCCAGCATAAGAAGTGGGAAGCTGCTCTGGTCTCATCCACCCCAGCTTATTTTTTTTTCTACTATAGCATGGCTAGCACCAGTTCAGCCCCATGAGCTGCAACGCGGAGAGACCTAGTTGTGAGACTTGCAGCAAGTGCTTTTGAATTCTGGTACAACATGCTTTAAATCAATGTCTTTGAACAAAAACTGGAAGCACATCTGTGTTACAGCTTTTCAAATGATGAATACCAGGAAAGGTAACCCTACTGCCAGATAGGAACAATTTTGCTTAGGGAAATACATTTTAATGAGAGTTAGCATATAAAAAAACACCCATTTTTCTCAGTTTTTCCACAGCTGAGCTAGTGACGGTTTCAACAATATTGACGGGGCTGCAGAAGATTGTATACTGGTATATTTTCACCCTGTCACCCAACCTTGCTTACAGCAAATATATACGATGTAGTATAGATATAGTATAGAAACATAAGCAGCTACAAATATTATTTCTATACTAATACTTTCAATGTCACTTCTACTAATTAAAATATTTGCAGTGAAGCACAGGACCAGCTCTGTTCAAGGTCTTTGCATAAAGAATGCTCTATGCTGCTGACAACAGTGGGCAGGGACAGCAGGCTCTGGAGAATACCAAAGGGTTTTGGCTTTTTTGCAGGGGAAGTTTAAGAAGCAGCAGCACAGATGTTTTGCCTTTAAAGTCCAAAGATTGTGACATAGATATGATTATTGGTTTTGTTCTTCCCTCTTAGGATAGTGGGTATGATAAACACTTTCATCACGCAATTTATAAAATAAACTGTATCAATTAAAATGTTTTTAAGTGTTCCTTTCATGTCAGCTCCTTTTCTACATGTTAACTCTTGTTAAAGTAGGGCCTTGCCTGATCTTTAAAAACCCGTAACTGCTTGTTTTCACAATGTTGCACCTTATCTTGAAAATTCCCATAAATGTAAATATTTAAAAAACACTAAATATGAAATCCTATCTTCAGTGGCACAACATACATCATAGCATTTAAACCTATATTTGAAATACAATCTACTTCTGAAGCTAGATAACCAGTTTCTCCAAAATGTGCTTATGAAACACTTCTTGAAGTTCAGACTGATTGCATAATATGATTTTTCTCATCATTTGACATTAGGTAAAATATATTAAAAAAGCTAAAACACAAAATTTCTTTACAGAAGTGACTTGCTATAGCTACTACGATAATGACAGGAGACTGCAAATAGAAGAGATAACATACAATTTTGAAAATAGACAGTTTCTTTCTCAATTATTCTTAGTGCAAAAAGACTAAGAAATGAAAAATTCCCCAAGCAATACAATAAATTACAGTTGTTGTCCTTTCCCTGCTGACCCAAGGTCAATTTTTCACGTAATTGTGAAGAATGGCAAAAGATAGTGACGGTGGGGTGGCAGAGGTTAAGGGAAGAGATACCTGGAGCGGAGATACCAATCACCTTTAATTCCTCTTTTCCAGGCGTGCCAGGTGAAAGGGGAGCCTTCCCTTGTAAAGGGATCATGACTCCCTCTCCCACTCATTACTCAAGAGCTGCAATCTGGAGGAATCTGTGCACCTTTGGGAGCTCAGGTCTCTTTTCAGCCCCTCCACATTATCTGAGATCTGGAGGACTATCCACATGCACACAGGATGCCCTC
Source organism: Apteryx rowi (assembly GCF_003343035.1). NCBI lineage: Eukaryota > Metazoa > Chordata > Aves > Apterygiformes > Apterygidae > Apteryx > Apteryx rowi. The sequence goes on along the minus strand of NW_020448307.1, from coordinate 3,986,406 downwards.
TCTTTTCTATCCCCTGTATGTTATGTGGACTTGAGGGCAGTGCCAATCTGGTCAGGCCCAAGTTTCTGTTTCTGTTCCCTCTGTATACACTAAGATCATGGTTCCCGTCACTCAGAAGGTGTCTGGCCGCTCTCATTGACGCCAATACAAACCAAACATCTGTACCTGGAGCTGAGAATAACGCCTGCTTGCAGGAGATCCACGATGCCTTATTTGAACGCTATACTGCATTGGCTGTGGCCGTACTAGGTCCAGTAGCAGTCTTGCCAAAGGGAATTACTAGATAGCCTGAACACAAGTCTGGCCAATGGTTCTGTTAATGGGCAAGTGAGGTGGCACTCAGTTAGGTGGCATTATTTGCCTGAGGGCAAAGGATTGTCAAATTTATCAGACACGATTTTTCTTAATGGACTACTCTACATGTTCTGCTGCAGAGTAGGTGAAAGCTGCTCCTGTTCAGCACAGTATCAACTCAAAACTGACAATACCTAGCACTGAGAAGGAAACAGGACTCAGACACACTTGGAGGAACAGCGCTCTCCAAATCCGAAACATCAGTTTTGTGTCAAATACAGAGATCGGCACTGCTCTCAAAGTTTAGATGTTGTTACGCATTAGCTAGGCAAAACGTTCAGCAAATTGTGAACTTTTAGGGACCAATCGTGATTTGATTGCAAAAACAGGCAAACAAGTAATTGTTAGGCTCTCTAATATTAAAAAACAAAGTTTTATCTACAGGCAGGTTTTTATTAGACACCAATATCAGCAAAAAAGTCAGCTGACTTTTACCCATCCCAAAATTAAGCTAATATAACCATAGAGTGATGCTGAGAAACAGAACACATTAAAAGGCTTAGAGTTCCTGCACAAAAAATGAGGATCATGTCTGCAATCTAATTAACTGTGCACCTCCAATTACACTGACACAATTGACAGGCTGGTTTCATAATCAATATAAACCACTCTGAATCCACAGTGTTACTGAACGGGATAATCTTGCCCTTTCCTCTTCACCCACATTCCCACTCTTTGTGCCAACACTAACTATTGTGCAAGAGCAGGACAAGCCAAAACCAGGGACCTGACCCAGGTGCAAACTAATCTAACGAGAAAGAAAAAGCAATAGTTTGCTGGCACTGAGGCAAAACAGGAAGAATGGGAACACACATTTTCATCAGAAGCACAGACATAGACTGAGGTTCTAGGTCAGCCTAAATTGCTCTACTTAATGGCTGCCACTGTCCCACTCTCCTCTGGTCTCAGTTAGAAAACTAACCAGACTTCAAAAAGAGTATGCCTTTTTGACATCTTAATGAGCTCAGAAGACCTGCAGGAGGGGTATGAAAACACCCAAACTCAGCACAGGAAACGGGGGCGGGGGAGAAACCCACAACTTGGAACAGGGCAGCACAGAGTCAAGGCAGCCATCAGGCTAGAGAGACTTGGATTGCTGTTGCAATCTGCTGCAGCCTCAGACTAGCTTAAAAGAGTACGATAGTGAAACTGCACCCTGATTATTTTGTGGTTCTATAATTACCAAACTTCAAGGCAATCCAAACATGCATATGAATGACAGAGCAGGTAGAGGGAGATCTTTATAAAAAAAGGATTACTAGTGTGTGTGAAGCTGCCCGTTCATCTCAATGCGATATTCCCAGGTAAACAGGAATAGACCTCACCATAGCCTAGGACAATAGCTTTGAGGAGCAGGAGATGCTCATTCATCTCAGTGGGTGTTCTCAGCCACCCTCTCTTCTCCCCAGGGAACAGACCTCGCTATAGTCTAGAACAATAGCTCTGAGAGGTGGGAGATGCTCTTTCATCTCAGTGGGTGTCCTCATCTACCCTCTCCTCTTTCCCTAACCTCCTCCCACAAAAGGATTTGAAAGCTTAAGAGACACAAACATCCATCAATCCTGTTCTCAACTCCTGGTGGCAGTCTGAGTGCCAGGTTCTTGATGTGCATTTCTAGGAGTTTCTTTGTGACAGAATTAGTATAAAGGCTCCAGACCCCTATCGGCACACCCAAACACATCCATTACAATGTACTTAAGCTAGAATGCAGGAAGATATAAAGCCCACTTGTTGAATCCATTCACCAATGGTCACTGGACAAATATGCAGGATTTTTTGTTTAAGGTTGCATCTAAAACTTGAAGGATGAAGACAAAAAAAAAAGAGTTGCAGGAGAAACTCTGACATTTCAAGATTGGAAGAGAAATAAACCATAATTTAAGAAATATATTAACCAAGAATTCCTCCTATTCTTTCATTTTGCAAAAAATTACATGGCTCGAACTGTTACTTTCTCAAGAGAGATATCCAGAGACAAACGCATGCTAATTAAAGGTGTAACTATTCACTAATTAACTATCCTAGAAGGATTATGCAGAAATAAGCATGCACTAAACTATTTCTAAGTATCCGCAGGAATATACACCATTTACATACATTATGCTAGAATGTACTAACCAATAGGCACAAAAGAAAAATGCCAGAGACTATTCAGATGCCCTGAAATGCGTGTGATGTGAATGAAGACATGAACTAATTAGGTATGTTAAGGCAACATACTTCAAGGAAAAGTATATATGGATTATCTATATGCATTTAAATTCCATACACTAATGGAAGTACGTTCCAAGCAAAAAGCACCGAATACATACTATCCGTATGCCAAATACATACTATCTGTATGCACAAGGGCTGCGTATACTAAAGGGAATAAGAATTCTCAAGCACGTCTAAGACACCATGCCACGAAGCGATACGATGCGCAGCTCGCTCTGCCTCCAAGACGCCCAAGCAGCAGGTAAGGGACGAGACAAAAGGGGCCGAGCGGTGCCCTCCTGCCCCAGGCCCCAACCCACGCACCAGGCCCGGCGCCGCTGCCGGGCGCTCCTGGCAGAGGCCTCGCTCAGCCGCGGGCGTGACCGCAAGCAGGGAGCCTGGGGTCACGCTGCCGCCCCCGCCCCCGAGGCGGAGGGGCACGGCGAGGGGACCGGCCTCGCCTGTCACCGGCCTTGCGTGGGCAGTGAGAAAGCGGGCCTGGCCCACATCGCCCTCGCCCCGAGGCGCCGCCTCGCTCGCTGTGCCGCGGATGGCTCGGCTCGTCCCCTCGCCCCAGGGCAGCGCCCAGGCCCCCCCACCCAACGCCGGGGCATCGCTCAGGTCTGACCCCCTGCCCGGGACATTGCCCATGTCCCCGCCCAGGGCAGTGCGCGGGTCGTTCCCCTGTTTCCCCAAGGCATTGCCCGAGCTACCCCCCCTCCCCGTCCCGGGACCTGGCCCCTGTCAGACCCCCCCGTCCCGGGACCTGGCCCCTGTCAGACCCCCCCGTCCCGGGCCAGGCAGGGGTGTGGCCCCCTCCCCCCTCGGGACACCACGGAAGCGGCAGGAGGACGAGGAGGGGGAGGGGGGGGTGACGAAGGCCTTGCTCACCCCCTCCCTACGGCGCTGAGCGACGGGCTCCCCCCCCACCCCGGACCGAGAGATCCCGCGGGGGGCGCCCCCCTCCTCCCGCCCCCAAACTGAGGCCGCAGGCGGGTGGGGGGGACCCCTCTCCCTCCGCCGCCCCCAGCGAGGGAAACGGCCGCCCCCGCGGCGGGGCGACCCCCGGGGCCCGGGGCCGCCTCCCCTCCCCCCCCCCGCCACCGCCGCCGGCCGCGTCTCCATCTTGCCCGCCCGCTGGCTCCCACCGGCGAGGGGAAGGCGCTGCGGGGCGCAGCCCCGGCCCACACCTACCTGCAGGGATCGGCCCGGCCTGCGGCGCCTGCGAGGCTCGGCTCGGCTCGGC
>NW_020448307.1:3950573-3982386 GCF_003343035.1 Apteryx rowi | reverse complement strand
CGGCCGCGCGCTGCGGGGGGGGGGAGGGGAAGGGCGACCGTTGGCGCTGAGGTGCTTGGGCCGCGTCAGCGGCCGCCCGGGGCGGCGGGGACCGAGCGAGGGGGCTGGCGGCGGCGGGAAGCGGCTCCCTCCGTTTCCTCCTCGGGAAGGAGGAGGGTCGGCTCTTGGCCGGAGCCTGCCCGGCCGGCGTTTTCCCTCTTCCCCCGCCGAGGCTGAGGTGCCTCGCGCTCCTCGCGGGCCGCGCTTTTATCTGTGAGGCAGCGAGGTGTGGCACAGGGGGAGACTTCACGCCCGACGGCAGGGAAAGCAGGGATAAGGCTGCACTGCAGCCTGAAGGCAGGCCCGGCCTTCTCGCCCCCGGCCACTTGAGCCCACCTCTGCGCTTGCCGCCTCCCTGGCGCAGGCGGTCGGTACCGGAGTGGCCCCAGGCCTCTGTGACTGAGTTGGCAGCAGAGGGTGGGTTTGCCGAGCAGCTGGCCCGGCACTGGGCCCTCGTTCCTCTCCGCTGCCTAAATAACATCACTAACGTTAGGCTCTACAGCTAATCGTCTCACTCTCAGGGACAGATCAAATTAAATTACTGATTTATTGAACAGTAAAATAAATCAAAATTGTGTGTCCTCCATATTTGAAATACCTTAAAGGGTTAAGGACGATGAGGAAAGCTGATTAAAGTTTCCTTTTTTTTCCATTGCTTCATTTGGATGAGAGGTGGAAAAGTCTGATGAATTCTGCCCAAAAAACCCAATAGTACCTTATGGAAGAAGTTCCTTATGGAAGAATCGGACTGTATTTAAATAATTTGTTAGGTTTAGTTCTCTCTTACCGTGAACTTTGCACTAAAGACGGCAGCCATTTCTCAAATTTGACTCAGAACGGGTTGAATACACGTACCATTAGGCATTGGAGCCTTATAACACCAGCTGCACGGAAATATTGTTGCTCATTAAATATTTTAGCCTACCCTATTTATGCCATGCGTATTTGAAAGAGTTTAAGAGGGAAGATCTTGCTATGGATCTTTAGCGTATAAACAAGTTCACGCTTGCAGTTCTGTGAGAATGTGAACAGCAATTTCAGCTCAGTATTTTCAAGGAGATCCCACAGAAAGTGGCAGTATAAGTGCCCAGCCCTAGCCAAGAGCTGTTCTTTTGTCATGAAGGTCAGTTTTAGTGAAACAATCTGATAGTACATGCTTTAAAAGGCTATGACCGACAGATTTTTTATCTACATTTGCTAATGATGATAACAGCAACTGTGCCACAGTGTGTTCAGCCAGACCTTCCTGCCTACTCTTAGCACCCTTGGGCCACTGACAGACTCTATCATAGACGCCTTCAAATCACAGGTCCTAAATTTACATATAAATCCTTAAATGACTAACCTATCTGAGGGAGCAGAACAAGAGAGTCTCTGTCATTCAAATGAGGTCTTAAAATACAAAAGCAAGAAAGGTCAGACAAAAAGAACCAGCAGCTTCTGCAAGGGTCTAATTCTGTTTTTCCAAATATTTTCTTCTCCCACTGTTATTGAGGGAAGTGCCTGCGGTACTCCAACCCTGAGATACTCCATTTCTACAATACTTGGAGCTCTGCAGGCCGAAAATTGCTGTGTAAAAGTGAAACATCCTGCCAAGATTATGGTTTGTTTTTTGCCAGTGTTTCCTAATGTGTGCAGGACTCCTCACTTGCAATATAAGAAAGCAGCGGGAAAAAGCAGCATTTATTTAGCTTAATTTAGCAAATGATCTAGTACGAACCTCATCTTTCTGGCTTGCTGTTTTTAACGCTCATTGGAAATGCCACTTCAAATCAAAAGCAGTAGAGTTCGAGTACCTTTTTGGTATCCTGTTATTCTCCTTTTAATATCTAAGAGCAGAAGGTGATGGAAGTCAGGCCGTGCTCAAGCTCATTTATCTAGAAGCAATTGTGATCTCAACAGAATGCAGAAACGGGCAAATAACAGACGCAGCGAAGTTGCAATTTGAAGCACTGAAAGGTTCAGTCCCTGCGAGCCGGGAAGCCTAAATCAGCCTATTGTTGGAGCTATCTCTGGGCGCCTGGCAGAGCACAAGCTCAACATCTGACCTTCGAGCTGCAAGCGGGTCTGTGACTACGCTGTGTTTGTGCGACTGCTCTGCGTTGGGCTGTAGGCAAACTAATTCCTGATGAGTCAACTCCGGTGCCCACAGTGTTCAAATATTAATCTGGTAGCAACAGGGTCTGGCTTCCTAGTCTGCACGCAGTGCTAATAAAAACAGCAACCAAACAAAAGATAAATCTGTCTATTACTGTCTTGCTTTGTGAAAACTCCCCAGAACCAGAAGCATGACCATGATTCAGATTGTGAATTTGCTTCCCCCCTTCTTTATCTAAAGGACTGTTCTCACTAGCAGTAGCAAATCATTAAATCGGTTATCTGCAAGGTAGGAGATGCAATAGCGTGCTGCCCCTTCCTACCCCCCCATGATGAAACCCCGTTGTCCGTCTCCCCACAGCCTCACCTGGTACTGCAGTTCTTGTGCAGTCCTCACTGGTGGATCCCAATTTTCAAGAAAAGGAAGGGCCTGAGAGCACACATCCCCCTGCTGCTCCGTTGCTAACGTACGTGCACCCAGAAGCTTCGCGCCAGGCCCCCGTACACGAGACGCTGAGCAAGCGGTGACAATTCAGTGCCATAACTGCCATGGCGACATCGTATCTGTTTAACAACAAATTACTCAAAGTGATCACTTCAAGAAATGCACTTCCTTGCTAACATACACAGGCAGAGGAAGCAAATATTTTAGTTAAGATTAAGAAATTCAGTTAAGTGCCTAGCCTGGAGAAGTGTTAATTTCAGAAGCTGCATGGTGGTATTTATTGTTCTGAGAAACATGTTTGTGATGATAAACTTCATTCTTAGAATGGTCAAAGTATAAAATGAGAATATATATATTCCTACATGTAAGAATATATATATATATTTCTCCTCTGCCCCCTCTGTAGTTGGCTATTAATAATTTCTTAGCTCACTAGCACTACTTATTTCTGAGATACTAATTAATTTACCTCTGCTTATGCCGGTCAGCTTGACAATTTTGTATCTTTCAGCTTGAATAAAGAAAAATATTTAAATCTGTTTCAAATGAGAATTCTCAGAGAAGCAACATTTGGGTGGCAAACACTCAGAGTAATGGTCATTTATTTAAAAACGATTGTTTCCACTGTAGCTAAAAAAATATGAAAACAAATCTTCTTGTCAAGGATTGTATAAACATTTTACAAAATGTACATTTTGGGACAAATTTGAGTCCAGCTGTGTGCCTTTTATCTTTACATTTTTAGGTTGTTCTCTGCCTCTACTCCCCCCGTACGACTACAGTTAGCTGGAAGCCAGAATTTCTTCTGCAAACGCCCGAGCTCTAAGAACACAAACTTGTTTAAGCTGAGACCATATTTGGAAGAGATCTGGGTCAAGAAAAATAATCAAAAGGAAAGTGCATTCCTCGTGTGTCACGTGGTGAGATCAGAATGCGCGCACACACATCCCTGTCCTCAGGATCAGATAAAGCCAGCGACTGCACCCAACTTGCACAAATAACTCGGGGCTAGTGGAGTCGTGGCAAGGGCTGGTTTTACACTAACATTCACACCCTGAGAAGAACCTCGGTTTATTACGGGACTATTAAAAAGGCATTCGGGTTAATTTAAAAAGGGCATTCGGAATAGAGGTGCACAGCAACATGCCATCGATACGGGTTTCCATGGCAAAAAATTAAGAGCTCTGGCAACCTACATAGGCACCATTCTTGCAGATGTACATACCTGTCCCTTTAACCATGTCAATAGCTTTAGTGAAGTAACAGGGATTTCTCATGAATGTAAATATGTTTGAAGGACTGAAATACTGAAGTGCACTCTTTCCCTAAGAATCCAGCATTCCTTTTCCTATTTTAGGAAGATCCCATATCCAGCCTTTGATATTTGCTTTATAGCGGGCTATTACAATTGCAGAATTTTAGCAAGCAAAGCATTACTCAAAAATCACTTTTTTTTTGGCTTCCAGTTGGGAAATTGGGGTGAGAAATGGTCCTACACTTAGAACCTCAGAAGCTTTTATTCAATTCGTAGCCAAATGCGCATTAAATAAGACTGCACAGCTTTAATTGTACAAGTAAAATCTTAAGCAGCCAGGACATTGAACAGTTATGGCACATGCTTGGGCTATGATCTACGCTCATTACATTTTGGTTACAACTTCTATAAGCATAACGATGATAAGCTTCATAAGCATAAAGAGTAACATGTAAATCTGCCTATTTAACCAAACAAGGGATGGCAAGATAGTTATAGTAGTATAAAATTCTCAACCGCAATCACATATACTTTTTGTCTTGCGATTTTTTCCCCCATGCACTCCAGAATGCAGCATTTTGTCCCCATTTCTCTCCTATTTTTCTGGCCAGCGCATCGAGCAAAAGCTCTGCCCGTTTGCCCACTTAGGGGCGTGCAGAGAGCAGCTTGAGGGGCTACATCACCTCCCTGTCCTGGAGCAGGCAAGTGGCCACCGCAGTGATGTAAGGGACATTCTTGCTCACCCCTTCCCACCCTGTGAACAATTAGCACATGCACATAACACGTCAATCATGACAGACAGGAATTTGGTGATGAACGTCACTATTTGAATCTTCAGGGGACCGATCGCACTGAGATGCTATTAAACCTTTTGAGCAAGGGATCCAGTAGGACTGTGCTAAGGGTCTTGCTCTCCTCCTTCCACTAACCTGCTTCCCCCAGCCTCCAACTGATGTGGACTTCGTGGGGCTGGGACTTCGGGCTGCTGTGGAGGTGGCCTTGGAAAACCGTTTGCTGGGATCCCCTTCTCCAGCCGCTCCCAGCATTTGCCATCACTTCCAGATTCGCAGGCCTTTGGGGAAGGGGCAGCTGCCAGGGAAAGGGCAAGCAAAGGAAGGAATATTTTGCTCCGAGCCTTTCCACCCAGTCCAGGGAAGCTGCCGCACGGCTAGTGCTGCCCCCTACACTGTCAGCGTCTTACTTGCTTAGAAGAGCAGTACTGCCACACTATATCACCCCGCAATTACAGATCCACCAACTGCATGATATCAACACCATATTAATGTAAAATGTAAGCAAAAACTAGTTCATGATCCAACATCAACTACTTCTTTCACTGACCTACCCGAAATGCCACTGTTTACTCAAGCACTGAAAGCCTAAGTCAATCTAGGGAGCTGAGAGCGTATCTCCTTGGGCAGGTAACAACGAGCTCTGCTTATTAGTGTGCTTAACAAACAAACAAACCAAAACCAACCAACTAACCAAAACCCAGCATCCCTGTGCTCTTCCAACACCTGGTGACAAGCAGATTCCCAGGAAAGCAGCCCATCTGCAATGTTTATAAAGATCTTATCTATATTCATTAACACAATTGGAAGGAACTAAATATAACATTTTTCATTACTTAATTGTATCTTCTCCCAACTTTTATTCTCATCATGTTTCTACTGTTTTTTGCCTCATGTATTTGTTAATTTGAGAGTGTTTCTTTTCTTCTGGCTTATATGCATTTAGCTCCTATTTTAATGTATCCAAACACCTGCACTGCGACTTTCTTTGCAGTGGCTGCTTATTAACTGAGTCTGAAGCATCTGATTGCCTTTCTAGTAGAACATGACAAGCACTCTGATGGGTACTGTACACATTTCCCTACTCCAAAAAGTACAAGGTCAACTGTTACAGGAAAAAAATGCAGGAGCAATGTAAGAAGTACAGAAAACAGATGAGTTATTCAGAAAGACAGTTTCTGAAAAATATACATTGAAATTATTTTTATTTTTTGCTGGAATTTAAAAAACATAGGAATATTGACATTGCATTTAAAAACCCCAGGAAGTTGAAGATTATACATCGTTTCATCTCTGAAATCCAACAGTGCAAAGCTGGAAATCACAAAAATGTCTCCATCATGCTTTTTTTTTTTTTTTTAAGGAGTTACCAATATATATATATGAACATTTTGAAACAAGATTTTTGAAGAAATGTCAGACTGTCCAAACTTGAAAGTGCTCTTCACTAAATACATCAAAATCTGTCATTATTGTGGGGGACACTGCCAAAATTCAACAAACAAGTTGTAGGAAACACATCAAAACCCAGTTTTAACAGAAGGAAACCTGATGTATTTAAAGGGAACCAGAGGTTTTTAGTTTGTGATTTTTTTGAATTTTAAGATACGTTATTGTGTGTGCTTCCTCTCATTCTGCTCAATGACTTATTTTATTTGTATTAACATTGGCAAGTACTATACTAAGGGGTTTTCTTACCCTAAATGTAAACTGTTAAGTTGGTATGATCATTCCTTTCCTTTCCTGTACTGAAAATAAGGTACACTGACATTAGAATAAGACAGTTGTATGCAAACAGAAATGACCAGAAGTTTAGAAACAGAAGTTGTGAATTTGTACAGCTATGATGCAGGTTGTATGATTTGTCTTCACGAGAGTTAAAGCAGTATATACACAGCTATTTTAAAATGACACATTTCTTCTCAATGCGTCAGGTAAGAAAAGCTTTCTACAAAAGTCCTTTTGAAGGTCATCTTGAAAGTCTCGCAGCTGCTTGAATGAGACGATTCAAACTGCTACTGCTTAGGCCCCAGATAAGTACAGACACAGGAAAGTTAAATATCTAGAATAAGTGTTTATCACGAATACTAATGGTTTCATGGGGATGAAACCTCAAAAAAGGAAAGGTCTTGCCTGTCTCAGTAATGTGGTAGCTTATTGACTGCAATGATAGTCAATATTTGTGGAATTAACTCATAAATATTATTACTCAATTTTACCTAAAGCCATGTCCTAACAGTAATAAAGACAATCCTGGGGAAAAATCACATTAAATGTATATATAAGAACACTATAAAAATTGACAAAGTCATATTTCATTACAAAAGAGGTTTCTCTTTTTTTCTGAGTATTTCTTTTTAAACTAAACAGGCTTTCAATCTTATGTCAGAGAATGAGAGAAAAAAAATCAAATCCTAAAATTCTGATGTTTAGAAAAAAAGAAAACTATTTTCATACTACAAAACATTTCACTTTACAAAAAATCCAAAGATTTATTCTATTACCTGGATGATAAAGATAAAATGGGAAATGAAAGGGATGAAAAGATCTCAAAACTAGATCTCAAGTATTTTTGGATAAAATTCTCTGCTCTGATCATTGCAGGACTCTCTGACATTTATGGGGTGTTTGGACCGGGAATGAATGTATGTGGAACCAGCCAGAGAGATGCTATGGATCCAAAGAAAATCCTGCCTTTATTTTGGTGTTTTATCATTATTCCAGTATAAACTGATATGATGTAAGTCATCTTCACAATAGGAAGCAGGTACATTCTAACAATTGCCAACACAAATCCCAACATTGTTTAATTTACTTAACAGTATAGTCTGTCAGGAAAATTAAAATCTGTTTTATTTGATATTCTTCATGGTGAAAAGTATATAAACTACACTTTTAAATTAAATCATGCTCTGCCAAAACTGGTCTGCTTTAAGACTGCTAACCTTAGTGGAGAGAATTAAGATGTCTCAGCAAGTATCAATTTTGTGTTAAAAAAATGTCCGCAAGACAAAATAAAAAAATTCTTAATTTACAATAAGCAGTGTAAACAGCAAAAACAACAGAAGCCACAAAGTTTCACACACCAGCCGCTGGCAGACAGATTACTCCAAATACTTATAGAACTTTGTATCTTCCTTTGTTGGTTGGTTGGTATGAATTTTGCTGCAAGTAAAGAAGAGAAGTAATCAGAGTTAAAACTGTAAACAGGTAAATGAATCGCAATAAAACCCACTGAAAATAAATCCACATTACATATCATTAAGCAGTTCTTTAGCAATCTCCTTCCTTTGGAAGTTGGAAGAAATGTTTATGGGCAGGGCAACAATTTTGAAAAAGGAGCAAAACTGCATCGATAAAGGCTCAGCAAGAGCATTTGAACTGACTGCTGAGTTGAAAGGCTACTTGAAGAGAAAGGCAAAAGGAGACACTACGGTGTGTAAAGTAGTATTATTACTGAAGGTTGTTCCAGAGAAAGCCAAGGTTTCTCTAACCAGAGAATCCAAAATACAGTTTCTCAAGACAATAGCTTCTTTGAAAATAGAGTATGTTGAACACAGCTAATTATTAGCTGGGTATGCTGTAGAGTTAAGGCAAAACAATTCTCTCACACATATGAAGTATTCAAATAAGAAAAGTAACCCCCCCCCCCCGGCTTCACCCCCTCTGCCTGATAGAGATGATATTAGGAAATGAACTATGAACTGACCCTTTTAAGGGGTCTTGAGTCAAAAAACTCTGTTAATGTCTTATCTCCATCTGCTGGTTGGATGATAGCCATATGTCTAGCTAACTGAACAGAGTAATGTATTTTCAGGGCTGGTCAATGAAACTGTTTTTTAGATCTACAGCTTCCAGACCCTGATATTAATAAAAATTGAAGCCACAGCTCAGGCGTAAACATTTGTAGGAATCAGTCTCATAAAGCATTAATTGAGGCACATTGCTCCGCATTCTAGAGATTTTACTCACCAATCTGATAAGCTCCTCTTTTATAAGTCGCGTGATTTCTGCCTTTGCTTTCTGTACAGCCAGTTCATTGGCACCTGAAGACACAAAATAACAGTCTTAGACTCTTTCTATATGTGAAACCTATGGAATAAACATTGCTGGCTATTTTCAGAAACACTGTAAAACTTCACAAATATCCTCAGCTATTTGCTGATGAACCCTCTAGTATTGCGTAGATTGCCACAGCTAGGTTGGATTCTGTTTTAAGGAAGATACTTAAAACAGATAGTCATAATTTACTATTCAGAAATACTTAAGATTAGAGGTTTCTTTGAGAAAGACTTGCAACTGCAATGGAGAATACCACAACCACCACAAGATATGCAAAGTTGTTATTGTAGATAGCTGATGTAATCTCTTATGCACTTAACTTCTTAAAAAAAATAAATAAATAAAATTTCATTTTCTCCCGAATTTCACACCAGCACAGACAACATCTTTGTTCTTATTCTGATTTTTTTTAACATCACAATCTCTCCCAAACTGTTTCCATACATGTTTGCTGTTGTTCTGTGGCTGGTCAGTCTTCTCAGGAGCAGCATCTCAGCGCTCCATTTGGCAAAGTGTATTAAGATAAATGAGTGTTTCCTTAACGATTATATTATTTGCAAAGGGTCTGTAACGGAGCATCTAAGAATTATGACTTGAAAGATTTTATGCCTAGTTACAAAACTAGAACTATATCCTTAACTGAAACATTTATAAGGAATACTTACTCTCTATAGCCAAATAAATCTTTCGTTCTCCTTCCTTGGGTTCTTTGCCTGGAGGGAAGTAAGTTCCTCTGATTGTAATAGCAGCTTCCGAATATTCACTGATTCTCTGCAGGGCTTCTTTGGATGTAACTTTCCATCTGGCAGTCTGCAAGGTGAAGGATGTGGAAGAATGAACGAGGAGAAAGGCATCATCGCACAAAATGGGAATCCAAAGGGTAGCTGACATTTTAGACAAACAACAACAATATCCTGCTGCAAAAAATAGTCATGGCATTCTGTTTTTAAAATAATCGACTAAAATTTCAATCTACATTTTAAAGCGAGTATATTAAAAAGAACTTATGTCAGCAAGATCAAGTTATGGAAGGGGGAGAAAAGACAGTGAATATATAGTACTATCAAAGCAAGAACTCTGCTTCCACTTTGCTACACTGGAAGTTTAAAAGCTGTAATTTTTTCCTTATGCTTTTCTGAAGCAGCACTTACAAGTATTTTATTTAGCATTCTTTGCACAGGAACAGACCTCAAAGGCAAATATATGCTGTTAATGGGTGCAAGTAGCTGCATTTAACAAAAATAAATCCTGCTTATTTCTACACAGTTCATTGGTTGAAGACAGAAATAAGTAAATCTTAAAAATGTTCCACATAAATAAATTTTAAGAAATAAACATTGCCAGTTGCTTTCAGAACACTGTAAAAATTGTCACAAATCTCGACAATATCCTCAAAAATACTTCAGTATGATAAAAGTATCCCATCCATTAAGACAATGAAATTACTACAAAACACCTATTAGTTTATTATAAGTTATTTCTAGACGGAGACAATTTTTTTGTCCTTTGTAACTCCCGGTGAGCTCTTGCATTCAAAGGCAAAGAATTTAGAACAAGACTGGGGTAGCTCATCCTGTATTTGTGTGAAGGCAATGCTATTTCCATCAGAAAGAATGATCTCCATCCAGTCCCTGTTCTGTTTCTCAGTTCTGGTAGGTTGAGCAAACATATCATGTATCATACCTTAAACAACTGCTTTTCCAGAGCCAACTTTGGAATACAGCCTCCGAAGGCAAGATGCATGTGCCTGGATCAAAACTTTGCCTGTTACATTTATTCTCTACAGGAGGCATCATACCAGCATTACTCTCACTCTCAGAAATCACTGCACCCGTAAACATGGCAAAATATGCCAGGAGGAAGGCTAGACTATGCATGCCTTACGTCGCGTAGAACGGTACTGAATGGTTGCGCAGCACTTCTGTCAGCAATAGCCTCACAATCAGCTTTCACTCTTGCTTTAGGTAGCTTCAGGTGATCATTTTACTTATGCTAGAATAGTCTCTGGCATCTCTGCTCTGCACTGCGTTAAGTACTTATACACACATACAGTACGGGATGAGTCCCTCTCCCAAAAGGCTTACAGAGATTTTCCAGGGTCATAATCAGCAGTGATGATTCTCACTGATAAATTGCCATTTATACTTCAGTGTTTTAGAGAACTTGTTACAAAATATTAAAGAACAAAGAGTGCCAGAAGGCATAATAGTGAAAGGAGATAAGCGTTTCTTCCTACCGTAGCTCTACAAACAATTCGAAGATCTACAAATTGTTATTTGTAGATGCAAGAAAGCAGATAACAGAACAGTTACCACCCGCCTAGCCATTACAAGCTGGCAGTGTTTTGTAGCCAGCAAGCTTATCTTCAAAGGGCTAAAAGGTAAAAGGATCCTTGTCAAAATGATAAATCTAGAGACCATGTTCTACGAATGAGACACAGCTTAGGAAAAGAGTTAAGAGGATTTCTGAGAGGGAAGGGTAAGAAATTGATAACATAACAGCTTGATAAAATAGGGCAAACAAAGAAGAAACTTGAAGATATGTACAAGGACTTTGGGCTCAATACTGTGGAACATAGATCCTCAGAAGAACAGATGAGGCAGACTACAGCAGCAATATGCTGAATGGGGAAAACACTTAGGTAATCAGAAAGCAAGGAACAGTACAGGAGTCACAGTAGTGACTCATAGTCCTTAAAATAAATGCTAGACAGAGTCAGAAGATGTGGGTATGAGAGAAGTCCATGGCTGAGGGTGAAAAGATTTTTGCACGATAAGGAATGCTTGTTTTCATGATATTCTCTGTCTATAAGCTGAGAAGTAATCACATAAAATGTAGTAATTTCAACTAGGTATGATAAGGAAAAAAAGTTACCGGAATAATCATAGTCTAAGCTATAAAGAGAGCCTTTGTTAAATAATGGTCATTCAAATTTCATTATAGTGAAATGGTTACTTGCCTGTGGGAAGTCATTGATCTCTAATTCTTCTTCATATCTCTTAAAAGATTCATTTTGTCCTCCATCCTGTTTCTCTTCCTCCTGCTTTTCTATGGGTACATAATTGAGCTTAGCATTGATTTTTTCAGCCAATTGCTCTGCAATGGTCTTCGCAGATACAGTAGGAGCTTGAATTGTGCCTCCTCTCAAGATAGCATTTGTAGCCTGCTGCATCACATCCTGTAAAAAAACAGGTACAGGTTCAAAACAAGGTAGCCAAAAGAAGCCCTGTATAACCAACTTTTGCAGAACGTGGGTTTCATTAAAGCTTTCAACATATTATAAATGTCCACATAACAAATTCATCTTCAAAAATTCTCTTTCTCTTCTTTCCTTCCTCTCAATACCTCCATCACACCTGCATACAAAAGATCTTACTGGTCTTACTTAAGATCTTACATAAGATCTTTCTTACTTACTTTTGAATATTCAACTCAAGATACCTTTGGACATTCCAGACCACAGTAACCTAAGCCCAAATGGATTGTGCCTTATATGCCTCAGCAGAGAAAGATGTTCTGCAACTCTGCTAAAGTAGCCAAAATGTAACTCACTACTGATAAAATTACACAATTAACCCTTGCGCCAGGTCAGATAAGAGTTTCCAGTTTTGTATTAAATCATATTATCATATCATTACAAATCCTACAATTTATCACTGAGTTAGCCCAGCACAGACAAGCTAAATAATGCAGTACATTATTACTGCATGGAGGAGCTAAATAAAAAGGCAGCCAAGAAACAAAACATTAAATACATTCTATATGACATTTATTAAAAAAGAAAAAGAAGACTGCTCTGTAAAGAGTCTGACCTTAAAGTGGAACGGGACTAATACTTGTGCCTCTGCTCCAAGATTCTTCTGAGCATTGATTCTCAAAGCCAATCTTTTAGCAATTTCCAATTTTTCTGCATTACCAGCTGATGGTGTAGGAACATTTGATGTTCCTGGTGCTGCCATGTCTTTTACTCTTTTCTTTGAATTGAACATGCTTTCAATTTGTTCATCAATCTAAAGAAAACAACAATAATTAGATCACTGCATTTACCATTAGATAATCTTATTATTCTAAAGAAAGAAAACACTAAGGTGCATTTAGTTTGCATGCTTTTAAAGAAATAAATCTGCCACAGTAAACGGTAGAAGCCTGCCCAGAACTACAGCTCAGCAAAAAGAGCAGATGATCAAATAATCAGGAAAAAGTCTGAACAACTCAGCTAAGGGATTTACTTTCCAGTTCACAAAAAGGAGTCTAACAGGCATTAAGAAAAGGATCTAGTAAGGATTTAAAAATAGAAAAGGCTAGTATGCATTTATTTAAAACACTAGAACTAAAAAACATAATTCAGGGCAAGCACTCCATTTCCTCTATACAAGATTAACATTACAAAGATAAATGTTTGTGACATTTATATAACTATGTGTACTATTTTAAGTATAAAATACCAGCAAGTCAGGAACATACTCTCAAGATCTTCGCAGGAACTATATATCTTTTACATTAAAGAATGTACAGACCTATTCACAGAATTCAACTAATTAAGTCAGTAGTGTAAGACATGGAATAACAAAAATCCATGCATTCTGCGAAGTGTTACGTAATTTACTGGAAAAGAAATGATTATACTGGAAATCCTTAGAAAACCTGATCTATTTTCAGATGCTTACATCAACAGCTGTATCTTCATCATCTGAGTCTTGCAAGCCAAGAGCTGCTTTTTGTAGTTTCTTTCTTTCATTAGCCAAAGCCTGTTCTGTTTCATCAAATTTAAAACCTTTGCCAGAGAATCCACTGCTTTTTTTAATAATCTTTCCCTCCTAAAAACAAAAAGGTATATTTTTATACTTAAACACAAGTTTTAAAACCCACTTCCTATAGTCATAAAATAACCATGGAAACATACTAATTAGTTTGAAGTTATTTATTTAGAAAAGCAAATTCTAGGCACTTAGAAAGCCCTTCAAATTTTAAAAACTATTTTACAATGCAGTGCAATGAAAAAGTTATGTTACTTCAGCAGACAGAAACAATACACCATTGGGATTTTGTGTAAGTGTACGGTTACAAGGCTCCTCAAATACTGTAAAAAAATCTGTTGTTATATGTGAAAAACTTTGATGTCAACATTTTCAGCATAAGCAAGATCCTCTGACGGTGAGGGCTCTAGAAATAATACACAAATTCTGCGAAAGAGCTTTATTATCTTTTATGTGAATTTTGATAAGAGCCAAAGTGCCACTTACACAGTAGGCACTTCCCCATCACATAGCAGATGCCGATCTTTAAATTCTCAGTAACAGTCCTGTAAATGACATTCAAGATCCCAATCCTGAAAATACTTACAGCACTTAGCTAAGCATACACAGATGCGTTCCCCATGAAGTCAGCGAGATGACTCATGTATGTATAGCATACAACCGGACCCACGCACACACGCATTAAACTCGGAGCAAAGCCCACTACAGAAGAGAGGATTACTTACAGCCTTCTGCTGGTCTTTGAAGTCAGCCCAGAGCTTCTCCAAATCGGTAGGAATTGGATTCCCGGACAACTCCAAAGCCTTAATGATATCACCAGCATACCGTGCTTGATCCTCAGTAATGAATGTATATGCATATCCCTAGTCAAAATTAATTAAAAAAAAGGTAAAGAAAAATCTATAAAGACACTTTATCTCTAACTTTATTGGAGCACTCTTGCACAGACGCTATTGTTCTGGTCAATAAATGTAGCCATGATATTCATGTATGATTTTTAAAAAAAATTATTTTAGCAGGAATGTAGAACAAATAATGTGATTTCCCAGGAAACCGATATGGAAGTGATCAATCACAGATGGTAAAAACAGAAGTCTTTCCTTTCAATCTTGTCATGGTTATAAGTTTGGAAAATAAAATCTTACAAATTTAGTAGGGCATATTTCCAAGAGTGAAAAATACAACTTTCAGCTACAAAATGGAATTTAAAAGGACATTCATACGTCAGAAGAACATGTAAACTGCAGCTTTCCTACTGTTAAAATTCAGACTGTATTTTACCCATGAGCTCTCCAAAAACCTTAAAGACATTCTAAAGGAAAACCTTCTTTCCATCAAAAATATATGAAATACTCTCCTCTGCGGCTACCCCTTGAGAACACCTTGATCAACAATAAACAAGGCAAAATTTTCAGCAAAACACAAAGCAGGCAACTGATTTTACATACTTTATTGCCAGCTCGTCCAGTTCGGCCTGCTCTGTGCACATAATCCTCATAATGGTTGGGACAACTATAATTGACCACCAGCATCAACTGTTTTACATCCAAGCCCCTTGCTGCTACAGATGTGGCCACCAGAAGTTTGCAAATTCCATTCTTGAAATCATTAATTATGCTGTCCCTGTCATACTGATCAATACCTGCAAGAAACCAGACAAAACAGTTAATTATATAAAGCTCTGCTGTTTATTCATATTTATTAGTTTTCTTTTGGTTTTGAGTCAAAAGAATCTGTACACAGACCAGAATGCCCTCCAACTTCAAATAACCTAAAGTCTAAACAAATTATAAAATTTCAATAAACTCACAGTTCTACAAGCAACATACATAATCCAGAGTAATAAACTCCTAGTCTTTCCACTACAAAAAAATGATGTTTTACCATATCGAAAACTCCCAAAAATTTCTTTAATAGGATTACCCATTTGACATTTTATATTTAATTCAGACCTCATTTGGAGAACTTACCTCTTCTGTAAAGGCAAGTAAATCTCAAACTAATAGGCTTATTTTTCCCTCTTCCATTGCTGCACTAAATGAACAATCATTTTGGGCTTATTGGTTACTGTATTTTCAAGAACACTACGTAAAGAAATACTCTGGGATGGACAACATTCTGGAGAGATTTCCTCCTCTTACTACTCTACTACTTCCTTTATATCACTACTTTAGAATAGTAAAACAACTGCTATTATTGTGGAATCTTAAAAAAAAAAAAGTTACATAATACTCCCCATATAATACTCCTCCAACTGGTCTTGCAATGGCAAGTAGTCTAGTAAACAATATCGCCAGAGAGGTGTTAACTCTCAGTTCACAATGCTGTTGCACAGAGACAGGATTTTGGCATCTGATGACACGTCATATGTAACAACAAGGAATAATTACGGAAAACTATCATGTCTATTTGAAACTAAGAGACAAATATCTTTCCCAACTATAAAGCAAAACCTGCTTGGAAGAAATATTCTGAAGAGGTACTATATAGAAAGATACTTCTCTCTGTAACTACCAAATGCCAATATTCTGGTTTGAAGTTGTTAATGCGAGTCCATAAGATTGCCCATTACCTCCATGGAGAGACAAGCAGGGATAAGCAGCTCTCATCAAATCTTTCAACAGACCATCAGCATGTTCTTGTTTATCTACAAATATGATAACTGATCCTTTCTCCTGATAGTGTCCCAGTAGCTCAAGTAACTTCAAAAACTTGTTCTCCTCTTCTATGACAATCTGGAAAAAAAAAAACACAGAAAAGCAAAGCAGAGTATAAGCCGTATCTTCAGTCATTAGACACAATCAGGGGGCATAAAACATAAGTTCAAGTAACGTTATCTGTTGATTTATGCTATAACCCTGCTCTGAACATTTCCTGTGTTTCATTTTGTCAGTTGAGGAGCAACAGGATACAAATTAAAAAACATTTCAATGCACAAAGCTCATCCCATTTCAACCATATATCTTTTTTAAAGGAGAATATCTTCTGCTAGTATTTGATGTATGATAATACTGCATCACAACATTACAATGTTTGCAAATTAAAAGAAGCAACTTCATTCTCTCTTGAATCTAACAATCTAAAAGCTGACAAAGATACAAACAACCGTACTGGCGATAAACAAAGGATTTTCTGTATTTGTAAACACTATTTACTACCATTACCCTTCCTGGTTCAATCACTTCCACTGGCTTCCATAGCTAGTTCATAAATGGTTTCATGTTAAATAGGATGGCAGCTCAAAAATGTTGCTTTCTAACAGTTAGCAACTTTTCCTTTCCTTTCAGACCCTTTTGTATTTTACTCGGAGATTTCTGGTCGTATGAGTATTTTCATGCAGTTCAGCTAATATATACATCATTTACTTTTAAAATATTGGTAAATTTTTGTAAATCCTGTCTTTTTATACAACATTCCTTACAACAAAAAATTGTACCTCTCTTCAATTCATGCAAGAAGGAAAATAAATCTTATTGACATAAAGGGACTTCATTTACGTGAATATGTTAATTTTCCAAGTCAACCTGTCAAACTGCTGCTAAGAAACAGAATGAAATAAACGGAAGAAATTTGAGCTCGTGTTCAGTAAGGTCACCGAATATCTAGAAATAAAAATGCCTTGGGTGTATCAGTTTATATTCAATATTGCTGGAAATACTCTTTTGCCCGCAAACCAGAAGATAAACGAGGCAGATGTGTGATACTCACAACATGTTGCTCCACATCAGAACAGACAACACTTCTGCCTCCAACCTGCACTTCTATAGGTTTACTCAGGATTCTCCGAGCTAATGCCTCCATAGCTCTGGGAAAAGTAGCAGAGAACATGACAGTCTGACGATCAGGCCTGACGTTGTCTACAATGCGCATGACCTGGTTTAAGAGAACATTTCTAGTTAATACCAAAGTGCTGTAATTGAACTTAATACACATACAGAGCTGTCTTCTCTAAAGCTAGGCGGTACCTGCATTACACAGAACACAAAACATTTCTTTATGGATTTCATCTTGGGACCCTGGTGCTGTCACTGGAAGGCAAGCAAAACTTGTTGGACTCAACAGGAGGTTGAGTAGCAGCATGCGACCCTACAGAAGCCCAAGAGAAATTTTAAGACATGCAGCAGAAACCCCACAGCTCAGGAGACAAAATAAGGGAATATTCCTAGTTTTGTAGGACAAAATAGTCTGATGGTAACTGAAACAGCCCTAGATGTCCAAAGCTGCCAGCAAATATCGTCTTTGTCAGCAACATTTCTATCACTTTGTTCCTGTCTCCTGCAGGACATTGCCAGGAGACATGAAAGGCTTTTTAAGCAGGCAACAACTACTTATATGACACCTACATCAGGTGCTTACATAGGGCTACAGCATGGTCAAAAATTCTACAAGTGTCCAAACCAAGCATGCAAGAAAAAATGTACATTAGAGGAAAACTATGTGCTCTAACCAACACAAAAATCTATCAAAACCAAAACATGTGAGGATAATACAAAAATTAAAGAGTTGGTTTCAACTGTCTTCCATACATAGCACATCCTACTGAACAAGCACTCGCCGTCTAATAAAAACATAACACAGATTCTTGCTAAATCCTCTAAGTGAAAAAATAACACCTTGCAGCAATGCTACTCATGTCATTAATTACCTGAGGCTCAAAACCCATGTCAAACATTCTGTCTGCTTCATCAAGTACAACATAAGTGACTCGACGGAGATTTGTCACCCGACCTGTGAAAGGAGAGGAAAAAACACATGGGAAACAAAATCAAATGGAAATCTAGTTTCCCTCAGGAGTAATCTTTTTAAAATGTTATAAATTCTCACTATCTTCTAACAAACACATTAATTAATTTTTAAAAAAATTCACTGAACGTGAATTTTAATTTCTCATTTTAATCACATCTACATTCTGGGAAATGTGTAAGTATGCACAAGGCCCTTTATTTTGTCAAACTCTTCTCTTGCATACCATCATAGGGCCAGAAGAACCTGTAAAATTCAGAAAACAGCCCTCGCCAAAACACATCATAAAACTAAGACTGAGATGAAGCAAGGAGCCACATCAGCCATTATCTGACAGCGCCACCTAGAAAAAAACATATTAGAGATTACAGCGCATGTGTGGAAGGCAAAGTCCAGTGCTAACTGTTGCAGCCTCAGAAAAATTCCTTTTATACACATATAATCTGTAATGCTTCCTTGGAGCTAGAAATAACTATTTGAGGATAATCAAACTAATTCTAGTTAACTGCTAATACTATGCATAATACAGAGTAAGCAGTCTTTTCAAAATGGATATATACAGATTAAAACCTACCCAGTATAGCTACTAAGTTTAAAAATAAGAACCACCCCAAACTCTGGGACAGCTGGAAACAAAATAAGCAAGTTGTATATCTGTTAACATTTTGAAATGATCATGGACAAGATAATTAACACCCTTCCCAAACAAATAGCTCAAAGAGGTTCCCATTCGTGAGAAGCATTTAACTCAAGGGTTTAAGAATCACAGTCTCAAAAGATACAAACACACGAACACTTTCAAATTCAAGCGTAATGACACTGTCGAGTGCTCTCAGAATGGAAGCAGAATTTTCACGTTTTCTACAACCATCACTCAGACTCGTGCCTTAGCAAACTACAGCAGAATTTGGTACTTTCAACTTCAGCAAACTGCAGCTGAGTCCTCAAATTATTTTTCAGAGATTTAGTGCTGCATTATTTTAAGATATGGAATTCACAGTTAAGTAACAAAATAAGTATTTTTTAACTATGTCTTAAAATCTATATAGCTATTTAACATATTAACACTTTCATCCCCAAATAATAACTTCCTAAAATTACTTGGGAACAGCATTAATGTACCTACCTTTGACGATTTAAGTCTTGGAAGCCCAGTTCTATATGTCTTGAAGGTACTTTTTCCACAGAAGTTAAATAATGTCAACAGTTTAGTAGAGGTTTTGATGTGGAATAATTTAATAATAAAACTTTATCTAATAAGCATGCAATGGTTACACTAGGACAAAACCTCTTAAAGCTGCAGTGTCTCAGTTTAATCAACCTGAGTATTTGATGCAAAGTCAGTTCTTTCACATTTGCATAGTCATTTAGGGAGGGCTTTCTTTTCTTTTTTTTCTTAATCAACAGATAAAGGCAGAGTCAGACACTCTGAATAAAAGTGGGTAACTGCTGAGTTACGCTAATGGTAACGAAGGATCAATGAGCAGTCAAAATAAGCAACCGCTATGTAGATCGACCTTTGTCTAAATGACTTGAAGTTAAAAAATTTGTAGCAGCACATTAAGTCATAAACACTCTCAGAAACTCTTCAAGAATTTAAGAATTCCTGTCTCCCCCCACCAAAATCAAACCAATAAACGATTAAAGCTATTATTAGTGCTACATATTCTCTATAGTTAGATAGTGCAGCCTGAAGAGATGTAAAAAAATTCCATAAGACCATTTATCAAAATACATGATCTTTTGAATTTGTTTGTTAGAATTACACAACAAATATAAAAAATTCTCCATAGGAAAAGGTTTTCTACTCACCATTGTTAGCTGCTAACATGTCAATCATACGTCCAGGTGTGCAAACAATAATTTCAGCACCTCTTTTGAGTTCAGCTATCTGATTTTAAAACACAGTAAACTTAATTTAACAAACCACTAGAAGTGTTTTCTTTTTAAAAAAAAAATGTATGACCTTATAAAGAATAAAACAACCTGCAACATTTTTCGTTACTTTAATACAGCCGTTCTACCAATGTAAATTGCTTGTTTAAAGATTCTCCTTACTGATTTAAGTCTTTGAAAAACTGCTTTCTAAAAGAGTGACCTCTGACAACCTAAAGTCACTACCATTAGAAGTAGATTTTTAATGAGGATATGACTTCTGTACAGTTAAGGACCTATATGAAAATCTACATATTACATCAGGGATGACTGATGTATTCACAACTGTTAACAAGCTATGTTCCATCATACATGGTCACAGAACTCCGAAATTCTGTAGTTTCCACAACTGTGAGGGAAGAAAACATCCCCCCAAATTCATCTCCAAATTAGGCTAACAAGTAATATTTGCTAAGGCAACAAAACAATGTTAAGAGTTTCTGTTCACTCCCCCCAACAAAAATACCTGATTTTTTTTTATATATATATAATTCTTGTAAAAATTTATCTCCTCAATTATTTTCAGACTGTCACATCACATAAATGTCTTAATTACTGTCAAGCTCAGTACATACACATGAAGAAACAATCTCAAACTTTTAAGGACCACACTGGAGAATCTTCAAGACCACCATACACCACAGCACCACCACGTGAGCACTCAACATTCCTGTTCTCCTGGAAACATTTTACACTGGCAGTTTGGCCACAGAAGAGTAATTCTGTGTCAGACACTGAGCAAGGTGGCTCTATGAAAATCCCAGAGCACCGTTCTGTGTTAAAATTCAGTGCTGATATGCCACTGCCAAACATGTAAATGATCGCACACTGTACAGGCTAGAGGGAGATTCTCTATTTTACAAGATCTAAATTAAGTGGAAATGCTAAAGCTTTTGCAGTACTACCATTCACACAGAGAAAATCCAGAATGAAGGCTACAAACAAGGATTGGATTTATGGGAAAGAGAAAAGAACTATATTCACTGTGAAAGCAACATTAAAATAAAAACAGTTGAGAAATATTTGACAAACAAGTTATTTTGGGGGGTACCTGTTCACTGATTCCTGTTCCTCCGTACACACAGACAACTCGAAGCCCAAGCGTCTTTGAGAATTTCTTACACTCCTTGGTAATCTGCAAAGCCAACTCTCGCGTAGGTGTCATAATGACCGCTGAAAAACAAAGAATTTTTGTCATCCACTGTAATATAAGAGATGCTGTTACTTATATGATAAAATTTAACCCCTTGTAATGAAGTTTAAAGCATTTCTGTTAAGTCATATGCAACGTACTATGCAGTTTACTTGCACATATTTTTAGAAAAACATAATTTCAGGAGAACTAAGACAGTACAAAAATGGGGTGGAAACCTGGTCAAAGTTCCAAAATCAAGGAACAAGGCCCCCCTTCCAGATATATGGATATACAAGTGCTCTTAAAGCCCTGTGATCACAGAAATTTCAGTAATTGAATTTTTAAAAAAACTACTCAAACTAATGGATGTTAATGTAAACTTAAGCAGACACTCCTAACACCACCAGAGGAACTGAAGACCCTTCTAAAGCATATGCACGACTTTTTATTTATTCAAATAGCAATTCTGAAAACAAAAGCTTTGTACCTATAGGACCTTCTCCTTCTTCTAATTGCCTCTGATCCATAATGTGTCTAAACATGGGCAAAAGAAATGCAATAGTTTTTCCACTTCCTGTTTTAGCAATGCCAATCAAGTCACGTCCATTCATAATTGCTGGGATAGCCTGTGTTTGAATGGGAGTGGGCTTTTCATAGCCATGTCTTAAAGAAAGGAAAAGAAAAAGTTATTAGAAGAACAAAATAGGATTTGACAGATATGAATCACAAAGTCCTGCTGGAAAAACTTACGTATTTATATTTGCATATAAATATCAGTGCCATTAAAAAAATACAGCTCAAAAATGAGCAAAAACATATGTTACAGACGGCAGAAGGAATAGTCCATAACAACAGTTCAATGCTGAGTGAAAACCATTCTGATGACTATGCACCTAACATCTACAAAGATGGTGCATGTTGAATTAATGAAGAAAAAAGGTTCTCTCATGAACACATCAGAGATCACACTGACGAAAAATGAAGCATGATATAGTTCATAAATCACTTACTTTTTGAGGGCGGTGAGAATCTTCATGGAAATACCACACTGTACCCAGGTTTTTATTGGTTTGGGGCAGCCCTTTCCCTTGACTGTAATTCCCTCCAATTCCAGTCTGTACACATTCACCTCTGAAATACAGTTTGCATTACAATACAGTTGAACTTGGAATTTCTCTATTACCTTGACTGAAATATTCTTGATCTGTCCCTGAACACGAAATACTAATTTTATCAGCACCAGAAAAACAGTTTTTAGCTTGTTACACATAAATATGAGGTAGGTGGGAAAGGACTTAGGTAAATTTTTCAGGCAAAGCCTCGTGTATAATCATACAAACTTATCAATAATACTGTGATCTAACAGATCCAGCGTTTTTCTATACCAAGTTGATCCAAGAGAATTCCCTCTTGCCTTCAAATTCTCTTCAAAGTTACTTTGAAGTCTTGAATGGACAATGATTTTTTTTCTTCTTTCTTCAAAATTATCTTTATATCCCAAGAGAATTGGCTGCTTCCTTGAACATCAAAACCTGTCAGACACTGTTTTCTTTTAAAGTACCCAAGATGTTCTGGTTGTATTTGTCATTACCTTCTTGAGTCATTTTAGCTAGTTCTGGTACTTCAACATAGAAGTTTTTCCTGAAGGGCTCATATTCTATCTTTCCATGATCCACTGGTTCTAGCAGCTTTCTCTGCTTGGTCTGATAGCCAGTCAGGGCAGTCTGAAGATCGACTTCCTCCTCTTCTGAGGAATACTGTATAGATTACATTTAGCGTATTAGTTACTGCAAACAATTTTCTGAGAGGTTCTGGTTTTTCATCTATAGAAGAGCTTTATTCAGAAGCTACACTTTGTCCTTCTTTCCCCCATTAGAATGAATACTGAAAACCCACTCTCAGTCTAATAGTCCCAATCATTTTTATCCATTTCTTTCATTTTCCTCACAAACCTTAACTTTCACCATGTTCTATATCATTTTCCTGACTTCAAAAATAATAACAACTAGACCAGCCTTGTCATTCAGAAATAATCATTGCTACACGCTAATAGCAATATTAAGAAGAAAATACTATGAAAAAAAATCCAATATATTCAGCAGCCAGCACACCGCTGAATGATTTATGCCCCAGTGCAGCCATAGTTCCAAAAGATGCACCCAACCCACCTTTAAACTAGTCAGGCACCACTAACAATGCAACTGCACAGGGTAGAGCCTGACCTCGTTCAGCTACAGCGCTAGCACGGTATCTGGTCTACAGTTTGGCCAGGGATGTCTCTCCAAGCCCTCCCAGCCTGCCGTGTATAACTACCCTTAACAACCATTCAGGCCTGCAACACCATACACTATCGCACAACCACGTTAAGCACTCAACGTTCCTGTTCTCCTGCAAGCATTTCATACTGACAGTTTGGACACAGAGGAGTAATTCAGGTAAGGTCAGGTCCAGTCACATAGAGCAAGATGGCTCTATGAAAATCCCAAAGCACTGCTCTATGTTAAAATTCAATACTCGTGCTGATCTGCCCCTGCCGAACATGTAAATGATTGTACACTGTACAGACTAGAGGGAGATACTCTACTTTACAAGATTTACCAGTTCACTGAACCCAGATGCAGAGAGGACAGCTTGCACTTATCCACTTGTACCATCTAATCCTACAAAAGCACATTTGTTATTTACAGCCAGTGTAACAGAGAATACTTATAAATTGGGTTTCGGGTGCTTTCTGTCTATTAGAACATGTGACTTGGCATAGTGTTCTGTAGCCTTATGCAGAATGAAACTCCTTTCTATTGTTCCTAAATGGTAAAATGAGAACATCTACCTCTCATCAGTGCCAAAAGACGTCTCATTCTGATTTATGAAGTGTTTTGAGATCCACAAGTTATAGGTGTTTTAGAAATTAATGTATTTATACACACACACACACGCGCACACACACACACACACACAAATTCAACAGAAATGTAACACACAACCCCACCTTTTTTTTTTTAGATTAAATGCATGCAATTAAACATGCAGACTGAACAGCTGCATACATAACCACTCTTTGCTAGCGGGTCATTCACACAAGGGGTCACCAGGACTGCCTGCCAAATTTCAGTAACCACGTGTGAATTGTACACGCACTAAATGTGACATACACCATCCCAGTCAGATTAAGAACAATTACAAAGCTAAACAACCTGACGCACTCATTCAGTTCTCATCTGTATAACACTGTCTCTGTGCAATAAAGCTGCGATGGTGATTTCTGAAAAAAAATAGTACAAGTAACAAGTAACTGTGTAAGATCAATAATCTTTTGACCATATTCTGCAAGTTAAGCAAGCAAACGCTTATCTTTTAGCAGCTGGATAGTTCCAGGACTATCCTCATTCTCATGCCTCTTTTATAAGACACTTATTGCCTTTGCATAGTAGCAATACAGACACTTCCATTACCTCCATTGCATCTTGGTCATTCTCCATGAGCTCCCCTTTCTTCTTTTCTGATTCTGCAGCTGCCTTTTTGGTTGTCACCACAGTTACTACTTTGGTAACAGTTGGTCCAGATTTCTTACAAAAACAGTTAAGAAAATTATCATGTTATCATATAAAACAAAAGACATACTGTATAAAACATACAGAATACCTGCACTTCTGAATGCACTAAACTATTTTTTTTCACTTCTTTTGATGAAATTTTATCAGGATAATGCTGATAGCTTGATAAAAACACCAGGGAACTAAAGTTAGAGGAAGTGGGCATTAAGTACATCTAACTTATTTCTTGCCTTTTCTGCATATTTTTCCCCCTTAATGTTTTTTTAAAGTCATTTTTTCATACTAAAACAGTAAAACTATTTTTAAATGAAAAAGATGATAAACCTTAACAAGTGATTTTACCTTTTCACTCCCACCTCCACCTTTCACACTTCTCATATTGAACTTCTTGACCTCTTCTTTAACTTCTTCCATATAAGCATCCAAAGGATCTAATTCTTCATCTTCAACCTCATTGCCTTCTTTTTCTCCTTCTGCAGTTTCCTCTTCATCATCTAATATGAGCAAGAAAGACGGGAATAAAACAGAGGGAAAGAGCAAAGTGTTCACAGGTGTATTAAATTATTACTGTATCCATATAATTAACTGTCCATTTTTATTACTACATTTTTCCTCATCCAAATCCTTCCACTTTGTTAATCTCAATTGTATCTTAAACTGTTTGAAGCCATGACCAGATTTAGGCTTTGTTATTTTATAGCTTACCTTCTGAAAAATTTTAAAATCTAGTGTGATAAAAAATATTAGGAACAAAAGTATTTTAACTATTATATATAAAAATTAAATACCATCATCATCTTCTAAACTCCATTTTTTCCCCTGTTTCATCTCTTCAATTTCCTTTTTCAGTTCTCCTATATTTTCCATAGCCTTCTTGCGTTGTTCTTCCCTCCACTTCTCCACTCTTTCTTTTCGTTTTCTCATTTCTTCTTCTAGCTTGTTCTGATCAAAGTTCTATGATAAAAAACAAATCAAAGTAAAAGTTATTGGCTACTGGCTTTAGTCTATGCTCTTTCAGACAAAACATTTCTTCAGATGAATGTAAACTTTGTTTAAGCATGCAGTAGAAGACTGGACATCCACAGACTTATAACAACAGAAAAATATTCTACAGCAGGGAGTTTCAATTTATCTTTGCCTTTGATCCATAAAAGACTAAATAATTATGATGTTACCCTCTATATCCAACAGTCCTTTGAGTGCAACAAACTGTGATTGGTTTAGTATGGGTAGCCCTCGCTGACAGTGCGGCCACTGTTAATAAAAGAGGGTGAAAGTGCTGGTTTTAGAAGAATTAGCTAGAATTGCTAATGCAGGAATTTTTCACCTAGACACATCTTTCCATGATATGAAACTAAGCAAACTGAGCTTCTCTTTCCTTTTGTTCTTTGATTCCTGCCAAGTTCCAGTGACCAGAAGATTTTCAGCTCCCCTATCAACACCTAGAAGGTGAAAAATGAGATATCCTTCACACCTTCCTATGGTTTGTAGTCTAAACAATTCAAAATCTTGAGCTGAGAACAACATTCCTCATGCCAAGAACTAGAAGCATACACCATGACAGGAGTTTGTGTTACTGAAGAGGGTACAGTAACTAACTCTTTAATTCAGTGGAGACTCTGTCCAGAGCTAAGACAGGGTTTTCTTTTGTTAATACAACAAACTATTGGTTAATAAAAAACTGGTAAGATCATTACCTCAGTGGTCACGGTACATACGGTAACATCTTTATCCTTTTCTTCTTCTTTGTCATCTTTCTCTTTTTTCTTTTCTTTAGAAACTTCCACACCTTCGGTTTTTTCTTTAGATCTTGATCTGAAAGGTAAGATCAAAGATTTATATATGTCAGACTTAGTGTTCCAGCTTTTCTCAGGAGGATACACATGGGCTGGATAGAAACAATGCTATTAACACCATCAACAGGATTATGTTTTTTACTATCCTACAAAGCACACTTTGCCTCCCAGAGAACCTTTCAATTTCATGGAAGTATTTCCTATAACTGCCAGAAATGTAAAATCTATTACAACCCACTGATGCACATGCTTCGGTTCTGTTCTTCTCATTTCTTTACAGAAGTTGCAGACTTCATTTCCAGAACACTTACAAGTGATACTCTAGCGGTTCTACAGTTTATTTTAAACACCCTTGAAGATAGCAGTTAGAAAACTAGAAAAGAAATACTAAAAAATTCCTGTCTGCTGTATTTCTAGAGAATGGTAAAGTGATCTAGCACCTTGCCCTGGAAGTTTGAACATCTCCCTGAGAATCCAGTACTGGCTGAAAGACATAAAATCACATCTTCCTGAAAAAAGCTACCAAAAAAAGCTACCTCAAATGTAATGTGCAGACTTGCATTAATAAGAAAAACGTACATCACAGATTTTATTATCCTTACAGATTTCCAATTAAAAAAAAGAAATAGATGTATCCACACTAAACGTGTGCTAAGTCATGATAATAAATGTAAAATTCACTTAGCCAATTAAATCTTATTAAGTTCTTTTCATACTCCACTGGGCTATTTTAATATAAACCATATGCATATTCCAAAAAGACTTTTTATGTCATTGCAACTTCTCCAAATACAATTTCTGGATTGTCATCAACCTGCTTATTCTTTATATATACTGCTGTTACAACTTATGCACCTTTCATTCATTTTACTGTATAACATGACTGCATGCTGTTTGCAATTATATCTGGAAATTCCATTAAATGCATTCAAGAGAACATGACCTCTAGTGAGTTTTAACACGTTTCTGAACTCAATATCTAAAAGGGTTCAAATTTCACCTTTTTGCTAAATCTATTTACTGAACAGTTTATTTGATTGCAAACCCCTAAGACTAGCACTTGTCAGCTCCATTTTGCACACTCACACCATTCAACGGACAGGAGGTAAGAAACAGGCGGCGCCTTTACCAAGGCAGACTTCTTGCGCTTCTCTGAAGCATTATGCTATATACAGCATCTTTCTGCACAAATGTCAAAAAACAACAGACCCCAAACTGACTCACATTCTTAAAAACACCTTTTGTGAAATGAATGGATGAGACATTGAGCTGAGGCACAACCAGTGGCACTTACAACAGTTCAAAAATCCCTGCTACGGGTGTCACCATGATGTCATTTACAAACACGCTGATGCTACCCTAGCAAGTATTTTTAAAAACCCTGTACGTTTCCAAAGAAAAAAGTAATTTATCTGAGAGAGAATAAAGATACAATGTATCACTGAGAACACTGCATTAAAGCAAATTTGGTAAATAAAACTCATATTACTATTCCCCAATAATTTACAGCACTTCATAATTTCTTATGTTCACATCTAAACTATAATAAAAACAAAGATACAAAGCTTTAAGGGAATCGCTGTCAGGCATACAAGGTGATGACCATAAAGTTAAGAAGATACACAAGTACTAGAAAACATTTGTATTCTACAATTATTTTTAAGTAAACAGTCCTTTCCCTGCAAGTAAAGCGAAAGATAACGCTCATTCACCCGTGCTAGAGTGCTCCTGTATTTTATCAATTTGTGAATACATGCTGGGCACAAAACATTACTTATTGATACTGGAACGAGAGACAACAGTGAAGCACTACAAGACTTTCAGAATGAGGTTCAGTCTTAACTCTGAAGTTAACTGCTTTTTTAGGTGCCACAATTTTAATTGTAAACTAAGGTTTGGATCTTTTCCTTTTACAGAAACAGAAATGTTCTCGCACCAAACTGCAGGAGAACCAATTAATACATGCATAAATTAGCATTTACAATCCTTCAAGTTATGAATACGTACATATTTGATCCATGAAGGCACATTAAGCAATGGGAAAAGTCCATAACAGTGCACTTGCTGAATATTCTCTTTGTTCCACAAACCAAAGCTTCACACGGCTTTGCCTGATGATTCCCTTCTGGCTATCAATAGTTTTACCGTATTTTGTTACCATGATATTGATTGTAATTAGTGAACACAAATACCTGTTTTCTGTTTTCTTGTTCTTGCTTGGACTAGAGGATCGAGACCGTCTACCTCTACTTCTGCTTCTAGAGCGTCTTCTCTCTCGGCTCCGGGATCTTCTTCTCTCCCTGCTCCGTTCCCTTTCTCTACTTCTTGAACGTCTACCACAGAGCAAAATTGTATTTATTTAGCATGCGATAACATAATTTTAGCCTGATCCAAAGGAATAGGTTGTGAAAGGAATCCAACACTGATCAAGTACACTACAAGATTACTAACTCCTACACCAGCACCTAGATCCATCTAATAAATGAAACATGCTAAGCAGAGTGAAATCTATCATAAACACCACCAAAATAACTAATTATACAGAAGGAACATCCATATGCAGATGCCTGGCATTTTTATCTATTTTGACTGGACTTCACAACTCCTACCTTTGACGCTTCCTGTCCCGCGATCGAGACCTCCTCTTGTCCCTGCTGCGTGACCTCTCACGCCTACGTTCTCGATCTCTGCTTCTAGAGCGTCTGTCTTCTCCACGTTTTCCTCTTTTGTCAGATGGAGAACGACTTCTAGAACGGCTACCGGAGCGTCCACGGGACGCAGAGCGCTTCCGATAATGCCTGTATTGTAAATTCACAAAAAAGATGAACGTGAGAAAAATTTGCAGTCAAAAGATGTATTTGTCACATTTACATGGATAGCAAAAAGATCACTTATCTTAATTTCTTGGATTTATTCAATTTCTAAACATTTTTAATACTCTATCAAAACTGACTAATACACATACAATCCTAATGATGCCAAAATTAGATGGATTACTTGGTCATATTTTTTGTTGTTTTTTTAGTTCTGCTATAACCACACTATGAAAACACTGGAACATCAAGAAAAAAAAAATGCCCATTTAGAAATCCACTGATTGCTGTTACATGTACGAAAAGCCTAAAACTGTTTGAAGCTATCTCATAAAATTCTTTGAATAGGTAAAACTCATTTTTGTCATTTTTTTATATAATTTTTTTATCCAAGCAGCCAAATAAGTTTTATCTCTTTTTCTCCCCTCACTAATGCTCTCTTATCCCAGTCAGACTGTGGGAGGGGTAGGGCTAGGATTTCCCCTCAGAACTCTCTACCTCAGTGTACAAGTTACAGAGGGACCTGCACTGGGACCATCTCCTCTTCCTCCAATTCCTGATTTTCAGTCACAACGCCAGAAAAATTCCCTCCCTCATCCGCTCGTAAATCCAAGACCACAGACCCTTTCACCCTGCCAGCCTGGAAGCCACGCATGGGAAGCAGGAAAAAGCAAAGAAAGCAAGACTTCAAGCCCTTGACTTCTTCTTTCTCCTTCCCTCATTACTGCACAGAGTTATATTACAACCATATCAGCACTAAAAATAATAGTTTATTTCCATATGTTGGTGTATTTCGGTATCATGCGCATTTGGAATCACAGCACCAGTGCAACATCAATATACTGCAGTATAATCGAATGTGCAGGACATCTATCAGCATCAGAGCGCTCTAACTTCTTCCCCATCTCCGGCACTACAACGCTGTGTGATGGGTTCCGTTGCCCCCTGGGTGTTGGGTGTATTTGTTTCTAGAGCGTGCAGCGAGGCTGGTATCTCGTTTCAGGTCTCCAAAGCCCTACTCTGAGGACTGTTTCCTTCAAGAGCAATTCCAGCACATGCAGCGCACCCCATCCCTCTCCCCCCACCAGTCACTCTCACCCTCTTACCATCTCTTCAGTTTTACTTATAAAACCTTTTTTCAGGCAATAAACTGGAGAATTAATACAAGTTAAACCCCACTTTTTTAGATTATTTTTAGCCGGTTGCTTGGTCCGGTTCAGTATCCAAACCCACAAACAGAGAAACTTGTACAAGTCAGGGGATGGTGCATTTGCGAGCACCAGGGCCTGGGAGCAGCGGGACCTGCAGGACCTGATTGCAGAAGAATTATTCCTCGGAGACCCGTGGCCTGGTCCGACAAATACGTTTCTGTATGTGCTTTCTGCAAACACTTCTGCTCGGCCTGACCTCAGAGCCCCACTAAAGCCGGCAGCATTCTCAGAAGAGGAGTCGAACCGTGGCAAGTGAGGGAGCCCTGCAGGCTGGAGCGCCAGCGGTTTGGAGCTCGGCTCCCACGAGCGAGCGCATCGGGTCCGAGCAGCGTACGTGCGGCACGCTCGTACCGCTCACAACTGCTGAGCTAACCCGTCTGAAACCACTTCAGCTCTGTCCACGCGAGCTGCATCCGGACACTGACTGAAACACGGGTGCAGCCTTTTCTCAGCGAGGAGGTGCCGTGACCCAGAGGCAGCTTCCATGGGGCTTTTAATAGACAAGCTGACAGAACCGGGAAAAGGGACACGGTTCTGAGCGTGCAGCTCTTCTTTAAGTACGCAGGTCTCCAGCGAATCACTAGTCTGAACCCCAGATAGGGCTTAAAATTTCAGCTCCTTTGCTTCTGTCAGGGTAAATCTAGATCTAGGATGTCTTCACAGCGTAGGGACACAAGATACGTATTGTTATTGCACTGCGGTTTCATAGGGGTAAAATCCCTAAAATTAAATTAAACTAATTAGCTAGGATTAAACTAAACTAGTAAGTCACATATGCTGTAACAGGAATTGCAAACTATTAAGAGGGGTTAAAACGGGGCAGGTTTAACATCAGCTGCGAACCGCTGCAACCCCCTCGGCAGCCCAGGCTCGATCGGAAACACGCGCAGTCCGCGATCGCGTTACTGCTGAGTCGGTTAAAGCACCTAGGCGAGATCCTCGCCCGAGGCGAGAGAGGACAAAAGATACGCGACCCTGCGCGAACTCAGAACGGAATATTGGGGGGGGGGGGGAAGGCCAGCGGGGAGCAAAGCCTCGCGGGTTAGCCGTGCTGCTACGACTATCTCAAAGTCTCCCCGGCAAGGCGGCGGGGGCTCAGCGCGGGGTTTTGCGGCGCGGTTGGCGCAGCCCTGCCGACCCCAACGCCGCTGCCGCTGCCCCCGCTCCCGCCCCCGCTCCC
>NW_020448307.1:3930177-3950152 GCF_003343035.1 Apteryx rowi | reverse complement strand
GGGGAACCGGCCGCGGCCGGTTGTTCCCTGCCGAAACCGGAGGGGCCGGAGCGGCTCCCCCCCCGCCGCGGCTCCCCCCCGCCCGAGAAGCCGCCGGCAGCCGGCACCGAACACGAGCAATAGGCAAGAACTAAGGCGGCAGCGGGACTCCTGCCCCGGGCCCGGGCGCCGGCGCTCGCGCCCGGCCTACGGCTGCTCCCGGGGTGCCCAAAAGGCCCCTCGCGCAGCCACCGCCACGTTCCCAAACCGCTGCTTGGGCGAGGAAGGACGGCAGGCGAAATGAAACCCTGCAAGAAGGGGGTAACAAATATATCTTTAATAGAAAACAACCGGTTTAGCAATAAACGTTAAATAGAATTATATACATAAACAAAGATAATTAAAACGGAATAAAGGAGATTCGTTTCTTGACCAAAGGCGAAGAGGAATTTAGTGACGTCCTCGCTGGCTCTGTGCTCGTTCCCTTAGCGGACGGGGGGACGGCACTCCGACCCCATCTTGAACAGTTTGCCACGTAAAACCAGGCGCTTTCACGCTGAAAAGTTCCCGATTAGGTCTCGTAGCAACGCTTCTTTCACCACTTGAGAAAATAACCTGCTTAATCTTTTTTTTTTATGCAAAAGGATTGTAAAAGGGGTTGTGCAAAAATAATTAAAAAAAAGGTTGCTCAACTGTTTTCTTATTAATTAACTGATCAGGATTAAAACATTTGTGATCAGGATTAGAAATTCAGTGCTTTTTGCAGATGCTAGGACCTGGCATTTTTGAAATGTATTTGTCTTACATTTGGGCATATAAGCATAAGGTCAGAAAAAGAGTAATTTTTGAGCAAACTCATTACTTACATATTTCAAGCTATTTGAACCTTTTGAACCTGCTGAAACTCTTGTCTAATATTTAGCCAGAACCTTTTAATACCTGTGCTAATAGACCTAAGTCAGAATCTTTTACAGTCCAGCCCTGGACATCTGTAACAAGACTAGTAACTGGTAAAAACTGAAAGTGTCAAATCCAAAACACAAGCTTTTGTTTTCACACCACAAACACAGATCTGACTCTGGAGTCAGAAATGCAGTGCTAAAATTACAGCAGGCAGCTTTAACAGAAAAGATTAAGCAGAAAGCATAGCCATTTGTTTTAAATACACATAATGAAAGTTTTGCTCCCTCAAATTTATGCAAATATCAACATAACTAGGTGTTTCTCTACACTTAAAAAAGGACATTAGCCTGGATTATCTGAAAGTCCCAATTCCAAACAAAACAACTACAAGTTGAAGACAACAACAAGTTGAGTTTCAACAGAAATTTTCACAGATTGTCAGCGTGAAAGGCTGGCTATTTGGAATGAAACCTCCTTCCTCTCACTGTATAAAATTCTTATGGGACTGAAAACAAGACAACACTCACTAACTTCCTACTTTCCCCAGCTGTAGGATTCATTTGTGTTTATTTGCTTTTCCCCTATGGCACTGGACTCCCACAGAAAAATTTAAAATGCTATTCTCCCATCATACGTTGATCTTTATGTGAGAGTCAACTCTAACAAAGCAATAAGCTATTTTATTTCATTGTCACTCGTAGTATTTAGTATTTAAACAGGAATGGCTGTTTTGATGTAATTGGGAGAATCTCAGAAACACAGCACAGAAGATAGCAAATAGTTTACCTATAAGCATCTCTGCTGAATCAAAGACTATACGCTGTTGGGTAGCAATACTATTAAGCAGCAGGAGCAGAACTCCCAGGTAACTGAGATCCTGTTTACATGCAAATGTCTGGTAATAAACAGAGAAAAAAATACAGAAATGAATGTCACATTCAAAATTGTCAAATGCAATCCTGCAAGGAGCCAGAAAAACAATAGTTCCCTTGTAATTTTTACATAAACTGGAGCAAATGTTTTATACTGCAGGTTGGTTGCCAATATATACATCTTTCCTTGCATGAGGCAAACTATTGCTAAAAGAAAAAAAAGGCCAGCGAGGGGGAGTCAGAATGAAAGCACAGGTATGAGCTACACTAGGATTAACAGGCTGCCGGAAACTCACAAACAGTTGAGATTAACAATTTTGTTTCTTCCTACTTTTGATTGATGACACTTGCAGACCAACAGGATTTTTTTTTTTTTTTGCTTAGCTGTTTTGCACTAGAATCATCAAATTCATCACAATCACAATGAATAATTTATAGCAAGGCAAGGATTAGAACAGTGAAGTGGCAAGTTTCACCAACGTTCTCCAGAAGCAGCTGCTTGGTTCAGCATTCTGAATTGGAACAACAGAATCCAGGGATTTCTTTTATTTTATTTAGAGCTTTCGTTAAAAAAAAAGGGGAGTAACACAAAATGAGCAGTTCTTATTAGCTACAGTCATACTGGATATATATATATATGGTTCTGCTGAAAGTAAATCCCTTCTTTTTGTTCTCACCACAAAAACAAAGGTAGCTTAATAAGTGTTTATGAAGGAGGGTGAGAAGGGCATCATCTAACTAAACAAAATAAATCATCTACTGACACTTGCATCCTATTCTTCACATTTGTAATAGGCAGACACAGTATATAAATAAACTGTACTAATACAACTGGCAGCCTGGGATCCTGTTCTTCCATTCCCAAAATGACTGGATTTAAGGCTCCTTTTAAGCATTCAAACAGGTAAGAATTTTAATTAAGGTTTAAACCTGGTTGGACAGTCATATGTTAAAGGAATACAGACTGGAAAGCTTTAGTGTAACTACTGTATTGACTTCTACAGTCATCAGGGTACTTCAGAACCAAAAAACACAGAAAGTTCATGGCAGAAGATAAAAGTAAAGAAATAGACACAAAGGTCTGTGAAAACATCTCCCATTTTGCTGTAGGTGTCCATGGAGCGACTAATCACTTCTGCGGGGATTCCAGACAGTAAGAGAGCAGCAGTTAGTACTGTTGTTTTCACCTTCTTTTCACACTAAAAGAAAAAAAAAAAACAGTATTAAGTTAGTTCTCCTGTTATAATCCAATTCTGCTTTAAACACTGCAAATGTTGTGCCAGTTTCACCCACAGCCAGG
Organism: Apteryx rowi; assembly: GCF_003343035.1. Taxonomy (NCBI): domain Eukaryota; kingdom Metazoa; phylum Chordata; class Aves; order Apterygiformes; family Apterygidae; genus Apteryx; species Apteryx rowi. The sequence continues at coordinate 3,947,098 of NW_020448307.1, read as the reverse complement.
CACATTCCAAAGCCATGGGTAAGAGCAGGTTCGGACTGATTCTCTCCAGGATTCACAACGCATCCTAGCTAGAGATTCCTGCTGTGATGGGTCCAATGGAGCTGAGTGAGAGTCTGGTTCACAGCAGATAAAACTCCCCCCGGACATTATGCCTACTTCACACTGGCACAGCAGACTGTAAAGTGGGGCTGTGCAGCAGCCTCAGCATGAGGGGGAAGAGTCCCAGCCGAGGGAAGCTTGGGTGCGGGAACCCAAGCCAAGCACCTCTACTTGCTGAGCAGGATTAACCTCATCATGCTACTTGGCAAAAGAAGCTTACTTTTCTAACATAGAAACATGATTTAGAATTGAAAACCAACAGCTCCTTTCTAATCTAGTACGATTCCATTTGGTAGTTTTATTCTCTAAACTCAGAAATCTCCAAAAGCCCTTTGAAAGCTGCTTTTCTGTCTGTAAGGCGAGGCCACACAGGATCCTGAGGATGCAAAGAGGTTTGACAGGGAGGCAAACAGGAGTTTGAAAACCAGCTCAAAGTTTTAGTAATTTGAGAATATTTGCTAGATATCTTAATTTAACCCAATCTAAATTAAGCATTCAAGAATCTTCCTAGGTCTGGTGAGAGAAGAATGAAGCTGATTGAGCTCATCTGGGTATAACTCAGGTAAAAGAAAGTTGTGGAAAGAAACCACCTCTTTAAATTCTAAAACTGAATAGTTCATTTAAAAAACAGCAGAAACTAGAGATCAAAAGATCTGGCAGATGAGCTAGTGTAGGTCTAAGGCTAATTCCACTGTTCTGTGTTTTGACACATCACCGTAGAATGACTGCTATGAAGTTCAGTTTTCAATTACATACTTAAGTACGAAAGAAGAAATACTCATTTATTCTGATTTTCTACAGTTAATCTATTATTCCTTTTAAAATGCAAATGTTTCCCTTCAACTATGGATTAAGCATCATTTAATCCTGCTTTACAACACAGACCAGACAAAATCATCAAACAGAAAAAAAAAAAACCTTCAATACAACTAACTGGTGTAAATATATAAAGCAAGTGATAGCAAATTTTGCTGATGAGCAGGAAGTTTCACAGACAAATATATGTCTCATTTCAAGTCTTCATTCAAACCAACATTAGCAATGGAATATAGAGGCCCTTGAAAGCCAGGGACTGTCTCATTTTGTAACTAAATAATTTTTGTTCAGACATCACATACACCATGGCTGCCAACAGAGCTAACAACAGTAACCGCAGAACAGTACTGCCTGGGAGGAAAGCAAAAGCTTTCTAAAGACACAGAAACACTACCTGGCTTTCTTGGACAGATGCTTCCAAATAGGCTACAGCTAAGTAAGGTGCTAGTCCTTATTTTCACAGCAACTTTAAACAAGATTTGGACCAAATCTGGGAAGATTAAAAACTAGTATTAACTAACAGCTTTTGATAACTCTCAAGTCTGCAGTTTAAAACAAAAGGAGAATACTACACATGCATTGGTCATAAATCAATACAATCTAAGCATAAGTTTAAATTAAAAGCATTTTAAATTCATCTAATTTTGAAACATTATTTTACCTTTGGAAAGTACTTGGACAGTCCCATGTAGGCAAGTTGTAGAGTAAGAAATGGTGCAAATATTGACTGTAAGAATAAGAAAGCATGTATGAAAATTAAGTTAGTCTGAAGTAATAACTAAAAAAACATAGGAATTTAATACTTCCAAAATAATAAATGAAAATTAGGTAGGTAAAAAATAATTTATGGACAATAACAGCACCATTCTTGAATACTACCAACCTAAATAGACAAGTTACATGTCAAGAATAGGGTTCTACTTTATTTTCTTTGAGCCTTTACCTGAAGTTACACAACCGTATAGCACTGTCTAAAAATGAACCCAGTGATCCAGAAGGTGGCAGGCTGCACCAGTCACACACCTCTGTACAATGTACAGGCAGACACCTGGAATATCTGGGAACTAGTCTTCTCAAGAGACTGATAAATGAGTAGGGGCCACTTATCTTGAGACTGCTGTTGTTTTTATTCTATTGTTCTTTTGTAGGCTCCAAACTACAAAAGCAGTTGACTAATGTCCACAAGGATGTGAACAAATTTGCAGTGTACTTACACAGCAACTATTCCAGTGTTTCTGCTCCTCAAACACCATGGACCAAATGTGTGCTACTCAGCTGCTATATGGGGGCTGCATTAGACAGATAACACAGATTCAGAGATGATTATCACCTCAAAGAGCATCAGAGATTTGTCAGCTTTTATACAGTTGTAGGAAATGTAAAGAGTGCCTGAAGTTCCCAGCTCACCTAACCACTATCTATAGACTTCAGCTCTAGAAAAACAGTATTTCATAAAGAGCAGGGTCCTGAGTTTGCAGTAAGCAAGCAAAACAGAATTGGATTGTTTCCCTGAACTCACCAAGTACTTGCACACAAAAGCCCTGACTGCAATGGCAAGCAGAGCGCATCCCACTAATCTAAAAATGCGGAAAGAATCAAACTCCTCCACTGCATTCCCATTCTCTTGGCTTGGCTTCTCATTCATCAGCTGGTTCCTCAGCTTCAGAGCTTCATCGAATCTGGATAAGTATTGCTCTAATCCATGTCTAGGTGGCCGTGGCACAGCTTCGGATGACAGTTCCCCTCTGTTACGGTGACGGAGCTCACTTGTGCCCTCATTGACAAGCTCTGGAGCTTTACTGAACAAGTCCTTCTTATCCCCTTTGAGGTCTACAACGCTGCTTGCATGGTCAGCCGTTCCTGATAAATTACAGACAGAATCGCCAAGCACAATTCGCTTGGAAACCGAAGGAACAGGAAGGGAGTTTGATTTATCTTGTTCATGCTGAAGTTTCGATTCTGTGTGACTTTCATCATCTAAAGAAGAGAAACAAAAATACAGTTATGCATGCTGGATACTCAGAACAACCCTTCAGCAATACAGTGTTGGGATCTTGGTTTGATGTCTCCATTTCCAAAGTGAAAACACATATTTATAATTAATAAGGATGCTAGTTATTAATCACAAAACCATTTGAAATAGTTGAATACCAGCAACCCCATTTTATAGCAAAATGGACTCAGCAGATCAGATAAGCAACTTGCCAAAGAAAGGTTTATGCTCAGACTTCGATTACACCATGGTTCATGATGATGCGGAAGAAAGAGCGCAGCATAGACTGACTTCACGAAAACACTCATCAGCGTCGCCACAACGACGCTTTTACACAACTGTGCTCAATGCACTCCTGGCTCTCTTCGCTGACCTATAAAGGACTCTGCACAAACCGTAGGCTTTGCATTGCAGGACACGCGTAGGGATGGAGCAGACGTTGGAGACACAGCTATGCCTCGTAGGCCAAGAGTCAAAGCCGTCAATCAGCAATGGAAAATGAAAGCGTTGGACATACTTAGACAACAACACAGTATGCCCAATAAAAACACAAGGAGCAACATTAAAAAAAAAAGACAAAGATTCGAGGAAAGTGAATCACTCAGAAGGAGCATTAGAGATTGAGAAACGAGCAGGCAACAGGAAAAGCACGCTTTAGCTTCTTCTTCATTGCTGGAGGCGAAGCAGTAAGGTGCTGAACGTGAAGACACCATCTTACGGTGCAAGAGGCCACGGTGGAGCACGCACACGCTGGTCCCGCCGCAGAGGGGGACCCGACCCCAAGCGGAGCCCGCTGCAGCGCCAAAGCAGACCGGCGCACGGCTTCGGCCGCCCTCGGCAGCCGGGGTCCGGGGACTCTCCCCTGACCAGACGAGACGCCTCACGGCGCTCGGAGAAAGATGAACGACCTGCCCACGAGCCTGCAAGAAAACACCGCGTGCCGGGCGCGAGCATCGTACGGGCAGTTACCAAGCAAAACGTGAGGAAACTTCAACATAAAACGGGCACGAAACGGAGCAGTTAAGGGAGGCGAGTCGTTCCCCGGCTGCCTGAAGGGAAACGGCGGCTCGTCCGCCCGCTGCGCAGCAAAGCGGCGGGCCGGGGCACAGGCTGCGCCCGCGGCAATTCTCTGGGGAAAGGGGTATTTCGCGCCGCCCCGCCGCCGCCGCCCCGAGGGCTCACCCTTGCCCGCCGCGGGCCGGTGGAAGCCCATGATCCGGTTGATCCGCTCCTCCGAGTTCATCAGCAGCTTCCTGCGCCGCAGCTCGGCGCGGCGCTGCGAGGCCGAGAGGCCCGAGGCCCCCCCCGCGGCCGCCGCCGCCGGCGCCGCCGTTCCCCCCCCGCCGCCCTCCATGACGGCCGGCGGCTGCGGCTCCATGGCGGCGCGAAGGGCTGCGCCGCCGCCCCGCCGCCGCACAATGGGCGCCGCTCCGCCCCGGCGCGCAGGCGCCGCCGCCCGCCTCCAGGCGCTGAAGCGAGCGCCGCCATCTTGCGTAGGGGCAGGGGCAGCGCCGGGAGCCCCCCTCACTCGCGGCGTCGCTCGCCCTCTGCCGTTACGGCGCCCGCAGCGGTGCCCGCAGCGAAGATGGCCGCGGCGGCCTCGGAAATGACGGAGCAGCGGGGGAAGCGGCGGGGCGGTCCCGGGGGCCGCGATAGCTGCCGGGTGTCTTCCAGATTTAGGGGTTTAGATTGCCGAGCGCACCCGTCCTCGGTCCCGGGAAACGACAGCCGAAACCCAGTGTCTGGCGGCGCAACGCTATTAGTATATCTGAAATAGCGAAGGGGTTTCTGGAACTAGAAATGAAGACCCCTAAGTTAAAATTACAGCCGTACAAAAGCAGCAGAACGGCAGGTTTATGCGCTACGCTGAATTCACAGGACGAGAGCAGTTTTAAGAACCGCAGTTTAATTTTCAGCACTGTAAAGCGTTCCTGCAAACATATAATTGCGATTTGCTGTTGGCAAGAGCTCCAAGTGCTGCTTATACCCGTATTTAGTAAGTTAGTCACATCTGGCTACGTACTAACAAGGAAAAATTATGCTTTTATTGGAGGGCTAATAAGCAGATGTTTTTACATTTACATAAAAGGGATATATGGTGTGGGAAAATCCCCTTTAGGATGCTATTGTGCTGCACAGATAAGCTTCTCAAATCATATTTCCGGTAAACACACTCACATAGCGTCACGGCATTGCTGTTACTACAGTAAGAAGCTGAAGGGATTGAATATACACATGAAGGAAGGACAGGAGGAAACTGGGACCTGCCAAGGATTCCGGAATTACCATAAAATTATGAAACGGAACCTCTTAGGGTCTATCGAGGTACAATTGGCATAACAATGTTCCTATTTATGTATGTAAAAAGTCCATCGCACCTCCGCTTGTGTGACAAAAAGTGATAGAAATGGCCCACAGTATCGTCCCCTAGTCAGATATTCCCATAGCTAACATGCGCAGCATTGTCAAAATTAACTGAAAACTACCTTCAGATTTGGTTTAGCGACATGGTTCTTTCTGTGAATACTTCGAACCAATTACCTCCAACATCCGTGACAAGTGACACTCCTTAACTCGCAGGCGCAGCACAGACCCTCCAGCTGGAAGAACTCGGCTCCATGATCCGCATCCTTGGGCTTCCAACGACTGCTCGGATGGCTGCACGCTGGACAGAGCCGCAGCGAGAGTCTTGAAATTCAGCAGCATTGAAACAAAGATTTTGATGTATATTGGGGGAAAACTAGTGCTGACAAGTCTAAATCAAGAATACTTCTAGGATACTATGTGATTTAAGAGAACTTGATAGAATTCTATATTCAAAAATTGTTATACATGGAGGTCAAAGTACCAAGCTCATGCATTAACTGTAATATATTATGAACCAGAAGCAGCAGTGATGAGAGCTCTTAAACAAAAAAAATTGGTAAGCATAAGGTGAAATGACTTTTACAAAAAGGAAGGTGTTGAAAGAGTAGGATGTTAAGTGAAGATATGTGACCTACGATAAAATTAATTACCAACTTGGGAACACTGCTGAAGACGGGCTAAATTCTTTCCAACCACCACTGTCAGCTTGCTCGAGACCACCGTCACACCAGAGAGCAGGGTACCACACTGTGGAGTACTGCACAGTGTGGACTTACTGAAAGAACAAACCCAGGTAGGACTGAATAATGACGCTGAGTGACAGGGATGCTCTGGAGGGACAAAACTGTCAGTAACAAAAGGGAAGTTTGAGTCAACTGGAACTAATTTCCCTGAAGTTCCCTCTCAGTTTGTATCATTTAAATATTAAGTTTTAGCTAAAAATAGAATTTATCACTTTTGGTACATGCTATTTATCTTGATGATCAAATATGGTATCCGATTTTTATTAGTAAGAAAGGACTGATGGACTTCCATGAGTTCTTTCAATTAATTTTATTGAGTAGCCAAATCTGATAAATTAGCACAGATAAAATAAGCATTTGCATGTGTTACAAATGACTTTTTACAGGAATAAAACAGTGAAAATTACAAACTGTAAAAAGGAGGACAAGTAAATCCTGTCTCAGATTCAGAAGGGGGAAATTTATAACTTCATACTGAAGATCAAATGTCTGAGTTCAGAAAACAAAGATTTAATATTACAATATTATACACTACTTTACAAAATTAAATTTACTATAAGGATTACATCCATAATAGTAAACAGAACCTTAAAAATCACATTTAATGGTCCCTTATATAACAGCCATTCTGCATCTTTGATTAAATTCTGATAAGAAATTAACTCTAAATAAAAGAAATGTGAATCATTCTAGTTATTGCAAAACAGTCTATATGGACTCAGACTCAAATATATTAAATTAAAAAAGATAATGAAAGCAAAGTAAAATGGATGGTAACAATGTTGGCTGAACATTAATGTGTCAAATACGGATATAGTTAAAAAAAATCTTCAACTACAAAAATAGAGTACATTTGCAGTGGTAAAGTTGTTGTACTGAGATTTAAGTATCAGGGCAACTCTTGCCAGTTTTTGCAGTTCATTTTCAGTATCCTCATTTTTCAGTTGTTGGTTAAACAAAGAAAAAGGACACATCATAGTTTACGTGTTCATCTGTCTTGCACTGCCCTTAGAGTAACACAAGTTGAACTAGCAGGCTTTTCCCACCGCAAGTGAATAAACTAGCAAAGTTCAATACAGAATTTCTTCCAAGGTGAAGAGAAGTGTTCTACTCCAAGATAGTTTCTCTGATTCTTGTTTATGTTTCGCTCTGCAAAACTTAGTGACCCTAATTCAAAGTTGTTAACTGCCACACAGACTGACATCCATAGCCATTAGCCTGGTGTACATAAAGCAACGAAGCCACCTCCAACATTTTTTTTTATGATTATTTTTAAGGAATATAATGATAAAATATAGTCATAGAAGGAAACAAACTTTGGGTTGGCTGTTAGACACAAGAACGGTTTCCAGTGTCTAAGTGATAATATGCCCCAAACAGAAGTTTTAAGCGATAACCTGTGCAAGTGCATAGTTTTCCTTTATGATTTAGATGAAAAGACCCTTCCCACTGGAAAAGGTTAGGCTCCCAAACTTAAAATCTCTTCACTTCAACTAGAAAGTGTGCAATTCTTTGAAAAGTTGTCCAAGTAAATACACCCCCATTTGTTATGGGGACAGCAGCCAGAGGAGCTTAAATTGGTTCTAGAATAGTCTTTTCATGCCGTTTCAGACATTGCTCTGAACTTCAGCATCTTGTGCTCAAGTGGCAAGAGCTGTTTCTCCAAAGACACTTCTCCCCTCAAATAAGGCAACTCCTGATGATCAAGTGTAGCTAGCGTCCAAAGTGGTAGCAAATGATGATGCTGTCAGGTGCTGTGACATTCCTATCACAAAACCTACACAAGGAACCTAGCCTAATTGCACTCCATACTTGTCCACTACTTTATAAATATTTTGCCTGTTCAAGCTACTTGTCCCAGGAAGTAGATTTTGCAAGACCTATAATTAACTTAATCACCATTAAACTAGAAGCAAAACATGATTTTTCCATATGAAGCTCTTCCATGGGCATACAGATACAATAACTTAACTAAGTACTCTTTATGTTGCTAGCTATCAGTGATAGCTTAATCTCCAAAATAGAACAGTTATCAGTACACTTTTATAAAATGCTCTAAATATTTTTGTACAAAAATTTTCACTTAAGTCCAATGTCAACCTCTGTCTGTAGCACTGGCAGGGATCTGAGAGTACATTTAAAGCTTTTATTTGGTGCATACTGGCTTTGGACCTAGGCTCATTACATAGCTGCAGAAAAAAGGATTTTGGAGAACTTAGTGTGCCTCAAACTACAAACAATTCTCCAAATACAACATAACATTTTTGTCTTTGGAAAAATAATTTCTTTTCCAATTTTTAGTGTCAAATATTCAACATTGTTTCAAAACATTAAGTGCTGTCATACAAACTCATTTCACAAACGCACTAAGTTTTAGGGGCCTAACATTCAGTTAATATAAACAAGAGCCAAAAGTCTACTCAACGCAAAGAAAAAAAATCCGGGATGACCTTCCTTGCCCTTGCCCTCCCACACCATTTACAAACTGAAATTAAAACTCTTATTCATTTTACTGAGGAAAAATAAAGCTTGCCATCCATCTCGATCTACCTTTGCTGCTGACTCAGCTACTAACTTTTAAAATATACCCCATACAGGGCCTGCTCCCCCCCACTCCCTTTTTCAGTTACAATACTGATGTGTTTAAAAACTTTAACAAATTCAGCCATCTTATCTGGTTTAAGCTTACCTTTAGTCCTTTTAGTTATAATCCATTCCAAACCCTGGATTTTAAGTTTCATGAAGTATTTGTTCATTTCACAATGAATAGTTGTTTCATTGCTACTTTAAGCATTCTAAGTTGAACATTAAGATGCTCTGACTCTAATCACTGGATGCACTGAATAAAGAATTTCCCTGCAAATCATAATCAGTATTATGAGGTTTTTATATCTAGCAGCAAAAAAAAAAAAAAAGAGTTACAGAAATATACATTTTGGACAACAAAGAACTCTTTATTTTACAAAATGTATTTCACCTTTTCAATATTGCCTTTGTAAATGTACTTCATGCTGCAACTACTTACAGTAAAAACATAATTTGCAGCAAATTAAAGGTGCTCAACCAGTTCCAATATTTTGATTTTTTTTAAGGTACAATATTATGTAGTTGCGCATTTGATTTTCAGATGTGGTCCTTTATTTGCTTTAGTTCGTTGAAATCACAGTGAGAACTTCTCATCAACTGCCTCAGGCCACAGACTGAATGAAGATATTACAAGCACAAGTGTTCTTTACTGCAAAATCTTTCCTTAAGCAAGCGAGCCAAAGGCTAGCGCTTCACTTATTCACTTGCTGCTGTATATGTAGGAGGAACTCATAGTATGATAAGGCTGATTCTGTTCTGTCTTCAATCATATTTTGCAGGAAACTTGATTTCAATGGACTGTCATCCCTTCAAAATGAAAATAAGTGTATGAATGAAACAAACATTCACCAAAATCTACAGTGCAATGCAGGCAAAAAGTTACAGAACAGTTGCAAGATGCTTCAAAAGCAGCTTAAGGACATAGGAAGAGAGGATCTCAAAGAGCCCTTGTGATTAATCCCGACCAATACGCTTATCAGTATTTCCTTTACTTATCCGACGTTGACTAAATATTGTTCTGTAACATTTAGAATTTCCACAGATTAAGACTAATTGGAGATACTGACAACAAGTCACATCTGTTGCTAAGTCTCTTAGGCACAGCATGCACCACTTAAAACTTGTATAAAGAAAGTGCAGTATATTATATAATATCCAAATATGGATTGGAAGAGGTCCCTGAAAAAGCCCAGACTGTTAAAAAGAAAAAGCACAACACTTACTTTATTATATACAGGATAGGAAAGAAGGGTCTCTGTTCTCTCAGCCAAGAGATGAAAGCTATTGTTCTGATGGATTCTGCAGTTTCAAGTTCTGGGAGATGTGTCTAAGAGGCAAAGGGTATTATTAATACATACAAGATTTTTTTCAGAGGACTAATAAATAGGACCCTAAAGATGAGCCAAGCTCTATCCTAATCAGGTATAAAGACACCTCAGACAGATGAGCTCTGTGATGAATAGCATAGTTTCACTCTAGTTTCCTTCAGAAGGGCTTGAAACTATCCAATGCACTGAACTAGTAGCAGCAATTGGATATCAAAATGGTGAGGACTGAGTTGTGATCTACACCTGTTTTATCGCAGAAACAGAAGGACTTCCCCATTAATCTACTGTGCTGCCTATCCCCAAGGATTCTCAGGCTTCTCCCACAGCTCTGAGAAATTTAATCATTGTCAGCCTCTTCTTAGTGCGCTTTCGTAGTAAGATGTAGATTAAAGTTTTAGCCTGGAGAGAGGCAACAGAAATTATTTCTTTTCCTGAAACTGAATTTATAGTGAACCATAACTAGAGAGCCAATATTTGAATAGTGGTATTTTACTTCTAGTAAAGATTCTATTCTGGCTGCACTGTGTGACTGATATACAGCAAAGCAAGCACGTACCATATTCTGCGGTATTGAGCCATAATTTGGAACTCCAAGGACTTGGCTGATAAAGTTCTGCCCACAGTTCTTTCCAATCCACAGAAACATTACCTGGAAGATATCCAACAATAACCACGTTAAACCAATGCAAACCTACATCTTGGCAGTCTTCTACACATTTTGAGTTCTCAGAAAGAACCTGTCACATAAATATAAATTTTTTTCACCACCATACAACTTACAGAGCCAGCATCCATAAGATAAGCACCATCCCTACTCAACTTTTCCACAGACAGTTGGAGAATGGGTGGCTGGGGTATGGTTCTATCATTTATGTTAAGAGCTCCCTAAAGGAAGAAAAAAAAAAAAGATAAAAGATAAAAAAAACCCACACAGTTCACATCTTAATGCATTTAAACAGGCATAAGAACAGAAGGCTAAAATAAGAGTAGGCTACAGTATATTGAATACTGAAACTGAATGCTTTTCCTCAATTAGGTTCAAGTTTTACTTCAAGTACATAGCCTACCATTAAACCTCTGAAATTTTTATTTCGAGGTGTACTAAAAGCATCAAATTTATCTTTGTTAATCAGTTCTAGAACTGGAATACCAGATTTGTTATCTACAAAAGTTGTGATTTCCAGAATTATTCAGGCTCTTCTATAAACATTCTCACACTGTTCACAAAACTACTTTGACACTTTAAAATAAGGAAACTATAGAGGGATAAAAAGGTAAAACATCTCTACTGTAATACTGTCTTCAAGTGCATGTGATTTATAGTGCAAGATAATGACAGAGCAAAAGTGAAATAAGCTCCAAAAAACCCTTCCTCATCCACCCATTGCTAGACCACCCCTTCTCTCCAGAATTCATCAGTCCAATCCCAAAGAACAAAATGCAGAAGTGTACCAAATGGAAAGATACAAACCAGCAAATTTTAGCTACATAGCTTTAATGTGGAAAACTTTCGTGAGGTTTTTGAACACAAATTTTCACGTCATACAAATCTGTGGAACCAAACACAAACAAACCATGCAGTAATGCAAAAACTCACCTCATCTGTGAGATTATCAACTCTGTACAGGTTGGGATGAGTCATAAGCATGAGGTAAACAAGGGGCTGGTTCTTAACTTGACACATCGTAAAAATGCGTTCATCTAAACGTGCATTCGTCCCAGTTTGGAATGCTTTCTGCAAATAACCAAGTGTTTTAATTTGGCAGTTAAAAGAAAGTTTTGAATTGCATTCAAGAGAGTTTAACACACCACCTGTTGCTTATTTCCAATTTACTTACAAGTCAGAGTGCAGCCATAAATATTATCTCAAAATACGGTGCTTTACCACTGCTATTTTACTTCTCCATAGTTCTCCTTAGAGTGTTTCACATATTATTTGCATGCAAGTCTCATTATTCCCATTTCTGGTTCTGCAACCAACCATAACCTTGGTAAACTATTAATGCACCAGTAATCCTTTCTAGTGATCACTACAGCTGAGATGAAAGCATCTTGAATCTTTTCTAACATAAATCTCAAAAACACTACTTGATAAAATTTAAAGAACAAATGTTGGAACACTTCACCATTGGCTGCAATGTGCAGAATCTTATGAGATCTGGACTTGCAATAATCTGCAATTGCAATAATTGCAAGTCCCTAGCTTGCTGGGACTAAAAACTGAGCTGTAACTGCAACAGAGCCCCCCTCTGACTAGGTCAAATGCTTACATGGTCTTCTACGTGAAAAAGGTCAAACCTCAGTGAGAGCAAGCTAGTAAGCAGCATGCTTGGTAATGCAAGAGGTAAAAAATCAGAAGGCTGACTTGTAGTATCGGTTGAGGAGAGTCCATAGTCAGAAGTTATTTACATTAAGCCCTTTCTTCAAATTTCTAAGCATTGCAAAGATTGGGAAATGCTTTAAATCTTTTGCAAGAGCAGCCAAACACTACCTCTTTGCCAGCCAGATCGATCTTTTAATCCACGTTGAACTATTGTGTAGATGGACATTGCTAGAAACGCACAAAAACTGGATTCCTGAAAAATGTTCTTCCATTACCCTTTCACATTCTCTAAACTAGTCACACAGCATCTTTAATATTTTCCTCCTTCCCTGATTGCATCATTTATCCTTTTGCTCTTATACAGACTTCTAAACTAGATCATTTGCCACAGCAATATTCTTTAAACATCCTTGCTATCCCATACTGCTTTCCTTTGCAGGCAAGAGCAGAAGCCCTTTTTATTACTCTGACACATTTGCTTCATAAAATTCTCCAAGTCCCTTCCTTTTTCATCAAATGACAGGTCCCAGATAAAAATGCACAGTCACCATCTGTCACCAAAATATATACTATCTGCTCAGGCCTAAGACAATTAGATAGGCTTTGTTCTATACTGACCTTTCAGTAACCAAATTCTGGGATGCAGAGAGATGGAACTTATCTCCAGAGAACTCTATTTATGAAAGGAGAACCATTCTCAAATTTGTGAAACATCTCAATATCCTAATAGCAAACAGCAGGAAGGCTGGCTTTTTTTATTAAACAATCTAAATCAAGCAACTTTTCTTTCAGCATTTTTATAAGACTCAGAATTGAGATGATAGATGCTATTCTGTACCTCAAAGAAATACCATTTTACTTCATGCTGACATGCCAAACACAATCATCCTCTTGCATGGCTTCCTTTTAATTCTCACCTGTTTTAAGAGTGCCAGTACATAAAGTGGGAAGAGCCGTAGCGAACGGGGGGCCATGAGACCAGGTTGTTGAATGCTTAGGACTGAAGAACGGTAAGCAGATAGAGAGTCTATCACTGCGTTGACCAAGGCATCCCGAGCATCACTCAAGCTAGCAGAAACAGACCGGTCCACAGCTAAAAGGAGAGTATGAAGTTTAAATAAGTGGCTTTTCTTTCTTTGGTGGGAATACAGTCACGTACGTTAACTTTTCTCATTATGATGCGCGCAAGCATACGTTGATAAACTACTACATTACAGAGCAAGCCAAGATAAATGATTCAAAAAAGCAGCCGAGGGCCCAGTTTGCTACATTAGCCACTAAAAGCATGATGATGTACCAGACTAAGATCATAAGTCAAGTTGACAACGTACAGTTATACTGATACCTTACCTAAGACAAGAATCAAAAAGCCCTGAAGCCCTCTTTGAAGAGGGGAACTTTTCCTTCTCATACTATTTCCCAGAGGACTACTGCTCAAAGCTTTGGGTATGCATGTGCAAAATCGCTAAACAAGCAGCTCTTATCATGCTTACCCATATTGGCCAACAGCCCAGTGATAGCTTGTACATCTGCCCCCAGGTAGACATCACTCAGCGTTGCTACAACAGGCAAGCACATGGTGTGGACACGAATTCTTCTTTCGCCTAAAAGAAAAGAAAATTGTAGTCTCCAAACTCTACTTTCTTTTTATGAAGTGATACAAGGAATGCCACTGCATACTCAACTTTTGCCATGCCTAAGTATTGGAATTACTTGGATAACTTCTTCATTAACAAAGCAGTTGATCTGTGTTTGACTAAACAAGCAAAAAAATTAAGATTTAATCTGTTTTATCAAACAAGTGGTGAACCAGACTGTTTACAGCAGCTGTTAATGACTTAGTTTTCAGTTTCTGGATTAAGCCTATTCATTAGCAGACCAGAGTAAGGCTCCCAAGAAACTTCTTGATTTGGAAGAAGCAGTAACACATCACAGCTCTGATCTTGATGTTAGATAGACAATATTAGTGTAGTTATAACTGAACTGCAGCTTATAAACATACACAAAACACTCATCTAAATACCATATCATTATTGTAGCTAACACTGCCTACACATCTTACCTTTGCTGGATGTGTACAGCAGGGCTGACTGAAAAGAAACAACTTGCATGTCAGTAAGACTCTCTTCTACTGACATTTGCACAGCATATCCTGCATCTGGGTTTACGTTAGGCAATGACAGCAAGTCTGTAGATCGCACAAAGAAGTTCCCATGGAAGGTATGAATGGAAAGACCTACAAGATAAAAAAAATTGTTTTATTTTTATAGTCAAATGTGAACTACAGACACCATTTACACATCTGCAATCACTGTTATATAGCTGTGCATCAGAATATTAAGATTCTTCTCAATGAAATAAAGTATTTTCAGGAAAGGTAAATATCCTAAATAGACAACTAACCCATAGAATCCACAAAGCCCAGAAGAAGTCAGGAATTCAAAAGCCAAATCAGTGCAGAGTAATAGTAAGTCTCTAGACTATAAGAAAGTCCCCTGTTGAAATAATAGTCCAGCAAAATTTGCAGTTTTAATCATGTTAAATGCAGTACCTTTACTGATATCAAAGTGCCAAGTATAGTTTTTAAAAATGGTTTGATTCCTCGTACTGAATTTTACTTTTCTAATACTTGTCTTTTAACTATTTAAGCTTATATAAAGCCAAAATACCAACGAAATGTTTCCAAATAACAAGAAGTAGTAGTGTTCAAACCTTTGGTGCATCTTATCCTCATGACAGCCTCAAAACCAATCTTTCTAGTTAAATATCGTTTCAGCTCCTTTTGTAATTTCTCCACCTGGACGGGATTGTGTTTATGATGGTATGACTGGTAGTAATAGACACTACCTGCAGAATACCTTGATATACAGCCTGAAATAGAAACAACATACATTGGCAGAGTGCAGACAGTTGCTGCTGTGGTCTTTAAATATACCAGTTTTATCAGTTCAATCCCATATTCCCTTTAAACATTAAACTCTTCACACCTGCAAATACCTCTGTTACATAGTTATAGGCCTGCATACAGAAACATAGATGTAATACAGCTGTATGTTCAATTATTTTTATAGTTTATCAGGTGTGAAATGTTTTTTTCCATTGACCTGAAGAAAGTATAGCTACTATGCCACTCAAAAGGTTATTTAAATGGAGAGAAAAATAATTAAAATACTATTGACGCTTACTCTAAAGATATTCACGCTGATGATTAAAAGGCAGAAAAGAAGAAAAATATTTCCAGCAGCTTATACCAGGATCACAAGGATCTCCTGACTCACTGAATAAGGGAAAATATGAAAATAGTTATGCTAAATCAGGAAATACTGAACGATTACATTCTGTTCACAGTGCCTCTGCTCATCAAGGATGAATTCACATCTTGGCACACTACATTTATTCAAATCAGATTCCCATGTTAATATAGGTTCTATGCATTTGTCAAATGTGTAAAAGTTACATGACCTTCAGTAGCTTTATATGACTTACCTAAAGAAGCCAAGTCAGAATACTGCCCACTAAGAAGAAATAAATCCACTGCAACCTGCTGCCCTGAGCAGTCCAAGGCTAACTTCTTGTAAAAATCAGTCGATGGCATCAGATGTATGTCCTGTTAATACAACGGAGTGGCAATTCAAACAAATTAACACATTTACAGCCCATTTTCAGGGACACTAATGATTGATTCTCCCTCACTGATTTCAGTGATAACATCTTAAAAAGAAAAAAAAAAAAAAATCAGATCATTAATCTGAGCTTATAGTGTTTGGGTTTTTTTCAGTCTTTCTACTATATAACAAAGGAAGGCTAGCTCAACAAGATAACCGCAAAATTCACCTAAAATAGGCAATACCAGAGCCACATAGGTTTCTAGAACAGGGTAGTCAGTTCTCTTAACCTTTTTCTTTTCTAACCTTTGCAGTTGCTCTTTGGTTTGGCTCTTCTCGTGATTTTAGTGCTCCCATTCCCACAGATGGAAGCTGTGTCTGGAAGACAGAGATCCTACCACCAGTCGGGGACATTAGTTTAAAGGCAGCCTGTAATGCAGGCCCCAGAGCACTCTGGGTTTCCAGGGACTTGGTAAACATCTGTGGCAGGGTCTTCAGTAGATCTTGAATTAGCTACAGTTAAGAACACAAAAATATTGAGTCAAGTCAGGAGTTTTCTTCTTTATAGAGCTGATTGTTGAACACATATATACACTTGTATTAGTACTCTAATATTAAGGTAGAAAATAAGAAGCCCTCGCTAAAGTCAACATTTACCAACCTGAAACAAGACAGCATTTTACAGTCACACAGATAAACTAAGACATCTCTTTTTTCCACTGCAAACCTGGCATCTAAACCACAGGTATTAAAGACCATTAAGTAATCCACAAATTATCAAACATCTCATATTACATGAATGTCACATATTATTGAAGACTTCTTACCTCTCTGTTTTCATTTAAATTTACTAATAAGTTTTCTGGCATTGGTATAAATACATCTGGAAGAACAAAAACATGTTTAAGTTATCTTAAAARAAAAAAAAAAAAAAAAGAAAAAAATCACAACAAGCTTTCCCCAATTGTATTAAAGACCATTAAGTAATCCACAAATTATCAAACATCTCATATTACATGAATGTCACATATTATTGAAGACTTCTTACCTCTCTGTTTTCA
>NW_020448307.1:3913311-3930171 GCF_003343035.1 Apteryx rowi | reverse complement strand
AAAAACATGTTTAAGTTATCTTAAAAGAAAAAAAAAAAAAAAGAAAAAAATCACAACAAGCTTTCCCCAATTGTATTTGCTGAATGCCCTCCCCGTTGAAAAGGTATACTAGCAATGTGTAAATCCATTCAAACACAGATTATGTGGATTGGTTGGTTTGTTTCTTCCCCCTCCCACCCCTAAACATAGCTGTGGCTAGAATACCATTTTAGAATAAAAATCAAGAGGATAATAAAGTATATAAAAAAGACATAGGGAAGATCTTCCCAAATTCATTCTACACTGGCCCAATAATATATAGTGAAAGGTGACTTGAAACTAAAGACAGAAGAACAAGCACTAAGCATCAGTCACTACAGAAACTACAGATATTTACTGAGCATCAGTATTTCAATCGATATTATAAGAAAAGTCTAGATAATTGTACAAATTAAACTAAAAGTCAAAAAGGCTGACTTCACGTTTCAAGTCCTGAACGTTACATCTATGAAAGCTAAAAAAAAGTTTCCACAGCATTGCTCAGATATCAGGGGTTTCATAAAAGATCCCAGACGTATGCTACTTCTAAAGCCATTACTAGTGATGTGATCTACAAACTCCCAGCACATATATTTTTTAAATGCTGTCAAAATCAGTAGCTGTTAATAGATACTAATCACAGAAGTTATTCTGCATACCTTCAATATCTGAAACTATAAGCATCTGAGGCTGCGAGAGACCTTCCTGAAGACTGTAGAAATGGATTGTGCTGTCAAATGTTATGAAGCCTATTTTTGTTCTAGTGTTCCCAGGAAGCCTAAAAATCAGACATATGGTGTTCAGCAAGATGAAATTTTATTTCAGCAGTCTTTTTTTTTTTTTTAATCCACTGCACCTGTCCAAGGTTGCTAGCATGTAGCTAGCTTAACAGCTATATTTTTTTGCAACAGCTTGACTAAGCCGTTTTAGACAGAGAGAAAAAAAAAATGGAGCTTTCATTAGAATTACCTAGCAGAAGTTCAAAAATCTTTCCAAAAAAGAGATAAGAAGAAATGGATGAATAATATTTAGAAAGAATAAAGTGTCTCCAGACCAGCAACAGGTGTTTGTAAATTCTTTTAATGGAAACCTTATCCTACAACATGACTCTGTAGGGGAGAATTAGCAGAAGCACAATATTCCAAGACAGCTATGTAAAGTTCTGAAGAAAATAGATGCTCCAGCAAAAAATGCTTTGTACTACTAAGTACTGGACTGCAAAGACTTAACTAGTAGACCCATTTGGAAGTCCAGTGTAACAACCCCTTCCGAAAGGGTTGACAAATGCAAGAATCCCACAGTGAGAATTTGAATTAACTCTTAGCATTTATTTTTTCAAAGCAAGTCAAGTAGAAAGTTGAACATCAGCTCTACTGGATACAGACCTGTCAAAAATAACACAAGCCCAAAGAAGAAATAATCTGCAAAACACCAAGCAGCATTTATGCAAGTTCAACTAACACTTATTTTATGAAAAATAAGTTAGATGGACATGTTCCTTTCAGTAAACACTTATCTAAATTCCATCTTTTAAAAAATACGGTTCAAAAGACTTCATAAATATGATATTTATTCCTTTTGGGGACTTGGAAAGCAGGCAGAAAAGAGCTATACTGAGAAACTTGCCCTAAAATTAACATTTTTATTGGTGCAGCTGCGATGGGAAAAGACTACAGCTCAAAGCTATATTTCTATGCAATATTGGTCATTGCCAGCTACCACTAGGAAGTTTCTCTTCTAGACAGGAAGTTGTGGCATGTTATTGTCTAACATGAGTTTCCTAAGTCCCGAAGAATAAGGAAAATAGAAAAGATTCTAAGAAAAAATACTTACAAGTCAAGATTGTCTAACAAGGTCTTGCAGACTGTATTCAAGTATCCTGTCTCTACTGCATTATGAGAGACATCAAACACAAAGAGGTACACAGGTGGCTGAGGTGGACGTAGCTGAGAAAAGAAAAGATTTCCATTATTTTCAAAGTGACATTTATTAGATTTGTTTTTTCATTCCACTGCAAGTTTAAATTGTGTTAGTTAGAACAGCATACCGATGACTGCTAAAACTTCTTAATGGATCTGTCCCTTATCAGGTAATTCTAGAATTGTGGCTTGCTTCCCAAAGACCTACAAATATCTACATATTCTAAATATAGAAAGATTTTGCCATCATATCTGTTTAGAAATGAAAAATTCCCATCTAAAATTCTTCCCAAGACTTCTTGAGTACGCTCCTTGAGGCAGCAACTGCTCTACTGCACTGGAAAGCATCCCCTATAAAAAGGGTTTTCTTTCCTGACTTGCCTCCGGAAATAAAACAAAGTAAGAGATTGATAAAGAGTAAATAAAGCCTTACCATGTATTCAGATGGAGCCATAAACTCAATAGTAGCATTCTGAACTTCAGGTCTTTTATGAGGTTCTCCATAAGCTCTTGTCACAGGATTATACATGAATTCTTCAGGAACTATGTAGATAAGTTCACAGTATTACTACTTCACACTAGTATTAACTGTGCTGCATTTTAAAACAATTACATCAACTGTTTTGTGTCTGTTGGACAATACTTCTTAGAGAACTATACGGGGTAGGGCAGCTGCTTCGCACCCTAGCAGATGACATTGGGAGACCACTTCAGACTCACTATGGGTCATTAGTGACCACTGTCTCTGTCTATGAGAAACATTTCCCATAAAACACAGCCCCAGCATGACTGATGATCCCTCACAGTATTACAGTCTCAAAGGCCAGGGTTAAAAAGGTTAAGGTTAACATAACAATTTAAGCCATTAAGCACATTTAAGCTTACCGTCATTCACTCTATAGCACAAATTGCATTTCCATCTCCTTTGGTCTAGAAAGCTGACAAAAGGGTTAATATATGTCCGGCAGGAACGGCATCTCACAATAGTACTTGAAGTGACCACTGGCAGTTGCTGGAAAAGAAAAGTTTCCCATTTAAAAACATCAGTGCAGGACAGTTATTTATCTATGATAACAACACTATTTATGCTATGCTTCCCGGTCATCTAGTCAAAGCATACTTGTTTAGAAAGAAGCATTAATGAAGATTTATTTCTGCATCCACACAGCATCTTTACAACTCAATAAGACCACTGGTCAGAGCTGAGCTCTAACCTATTTAGCTGCATATGTTTCTTTTTCAAGTCACTTTAAGTCTTAAATTTTGTATTTATGGTTTAAGACTACTTCCAATTCAAAACAACAACAACAAAGACTAAAACACCCCCACATATTTGGAAAAAACTTAAATCATGGAAAAATAGCAATGTTTAAAAGATGCATTCCTAAGTTCACAATGTCTCCTGAGTATCTGAGAACATCCAAACCCATTTAACTTTATTAATTCTTAAATAAGTTAAAAATTAGTACTCAGTTTGGTATACAGGAAATCAATAGCTACAACTAATAATTATGTGACAAAATAAAGTTTCCCAAGCATTATCATTATTTAAACGTGTTGCCTTATGTCACAGTCTGAGATTTGTGCTGCCTCTGAACTTTGTTGTTGTTGTTAAGTGAGGCTTGCAAGTTTAAAAATGGCAAGGAGAAAAATCTCAGAAAAAAATACTGTGATTTGTACAGAACAGGGAAGTGTCAATTACCAAGGTGTATTTTTCTGGGCCAAGATTAGATAACATACTTGCCCTTCTTTTATAATTCATTGCCTAATTCTGAACTCTAGTAAAGGCATAGCTTCAGCATACTTCAGCATTTAAAATTTTCAATAGTTTGTCATACCGATAAGTCTTTGAAAGGATGAAGCAGGAGCCCCAAAGGAAGTTTGGCTTTATTCAGTAAGGCTTGAGTTTGAGGAATGTTAGTCAGGGTACAGCGGAACAACCTACATGGAGGACAAAGGGTTATTTTCAGAGGCTTTCAGGTAATAAAATGGTGATTTCAGTAGTACATAGCATCCTTTTTACTTTCATGGCTGGTGATAGCAAATTTCCATTTCCAGATAAAGTATCTTTTCCAATTCTGTCAAATCACTCTGATTCAGCCTGAACATGACCCACAGTACGTACTTGGAGTTCTTATGTTACTTTATACCCATGCTGTTTAGGCAAAACTGAGCATCACTTTAGTCAGTCAAGTCAAAGTTAAGCCTAACAATGTTCAAAGTTGCATCAAATCTTTATATGCTAAGTGTTGTTTTGGAAAACCATTTCGAGATGGCCCTATATATCAATTTGAACTTGTGAAGTTTAGAAAGTTGTCTTAAAACTACCAGAAAATTAAAACTATAAACAGTCCTGCAGCCATATCTTCAGAGACTTAAGAACTCAACAGTTTCCAAAAAGTGCAGATGTGCACAGTACATTTTTGAAATTCCAACTCAGCTTGTTTGTATAATCAGTCTTACAAAGATGTTATTTCCTTAATCTGTAAAGCAGGAGTACCTGGTTATATATAAATTTGATTGATTTGTCCAATGAGATTATTTTAACAGCTGTCTACCGGCCTCTTGTTTAACTGTCCATTTACTCTACTGTTTTAAATGGTTATCTTCAATACAGAGCTCACTCATGTTTCTGCATTCACAATGTGTTTGGTATACCTCACTCACGTGGTTTAATTTCTAGTTTATATCTTTTCTGAATCTTACTTATTGCCAGCTATATTGTAAAGTTCTTGTATTGTACCTATTTATAACTGCCTTGCAAACAATATTTTCCTTGTATTTCCAGGTGTTCTACACAGACACAGTTTTCTTGTATACTGTGAGACAGGTTTAGAAAAAGCACTTAGCAGCTGAGAACCCTAACAGGAAGATTATGAGATCCTTTCAGAACTGAGGAGAGAGTTACTTGAATCCACTGGTCTTAGTCTAAAATGAAATTAGCAGGTCATTCAAATTCTGGTGTAGGCACAACATAAAGGAATAATAGCAGCAGCTCAGCTAACTCCCTTAATCTTGGCTACAGAGAAAGGATCATTATCAAGGGAACTTCTAACAGTTTTGTAAATAGCAATGAGGTGCTTAACTGATGGGATTATCTAATTAACCCCCTAAAAACTATTTTTAGGTTTTTTGACAAAAAGCAGCAGCAAGTGGAGACAAATGCTTTCAAAACATTTACAGTAGAACATGGCTGGTTAATTAATGTTATGGTACACATGCAACTGTCACATTTTGACAATCTCTTAAGGCCTTAAAAATATTTCCTGGAGGATTTTTCTAAAGAGTACGTGTGAAGCTTGCTGTCTTCCTTCTTAAGGAAGAAGGAAGCTGTTCACAAAAAAAGAACTATGGCTATTTAATATCACATTCAATTGAATCAATGACATGAGTTATACCATGACAGGAAATTAAGGGATTGTTTCAAGACTAGGAAGTCATCTGCTAATAACTGGGAGATATCAGTGATCTGGAGAGTGTAATGTATACTTTCTGCTGTGTCTTCCTCATTTCAAAGTTTAAAATACTTACAATACTTACCATCTTTATTTTAACAGAGTGAAGCCAGTTTTCAAAGTTTTCTACTCCCACAAAATTAAGAAAGTGTTTTATGAAGAGTTACGTTTACAATTAGGAATTTATACTTTATTTTTGATGAATTATAGCAAATGAATGGTCTTACTCAGGATTACAATTCAGCTTCTGGATGTCTTCATGCAAGTTTGGGACAGGAGCCTGCAAGAGGGTCGTAGGAAGAATATTTCTTTCTTGAAGAAGATTCACAGGTCTTAATCCTTCTTGCTGCAGACTCAGGCCACCCATAGATGCAGTTAAGTGATTAGGGCCTAAAGGAGGCTAAGTCAAATAAATTTTCAGAAGTTAATACAGATTTGGACGAAATCCACAGTTCATTTAAAAAGCAGGCAGATATTTCCATTTCTTTCATTCTGTGTATTAATTGTCATTGTATTATAATAGTATATTTATAAATATTACTTGTTACATAAACTTGGACTTAGGTTTGCAATGTAATGGAGGTAAACATTAGCATACATTTGCTCTAACGCTCTTCAAATACAGAGGCTCAACTGGCAAAAATGCTTCTCAGTTTGCCTTGAAAGTTCAGGAAAAAAAAAAACCCACAAATGTTTCAGCTAACAACAACAGTAACCTGAGGAAAGAAAAATATGCTCAAAGCAGCTGGAAGTTTTTAGAACAGAAATATTCTGCAGAGCTTGGAGGAGAGAACATTTCAGAAGGAGCTTGTGCACAGATTTTCCAAACTGTAATCGAGGTAACAATGAAAGCATTAACTTCTGGCCACATCTACGGATCCTAAGCAAACGAGGCACTAAACAGTGAACCATAGAAGTAGATTTCCACAGAGGCCTGATACACAGATTACCACAGTTTTCTTTAGCCAAGGGCAGCAGCTTCCCTAGGAGGCTGGTTTAGAGTATTGGGGTAGTAAGGAGACAAAACCAGAAAATTTTTACCTGGTGGAAAGGTTTTGATCCATCTGGGTATTGCAGAGCAGGTGCTTGCATTCCTGGTGCTCCAGGTGGAGAAGTATTTTGGTAGCCTGGTGGCAAGTTAGGATACGAATATCCAACACTTCTACCCATCTTAAGATTCGGGGGGGCAGGAGATGGATGTGTGGTTGCTAGAAGCAGAGAAGACAAATACTTCAAATAAATTCCTGAAGAGCTGCAGCTTGATCAATGCGTTAATACAGTGGGAGAGATTTTGTTTTGATTTTTTTTTTTAAATTAAAGTGTAGACAATTGACAAGTGTCAATTTTGCAGAATCTTGATAATATTTCAAATTCCACATTCAGTTTTCTTTCAAGACAGAAATTGAACAGACTACATACATTCGTACATAAATATTTAAACCTCTATCTTTCCCAAAACTCTTAAAAACAAAGAAGCTATGTAATGGTAAACTTATTTAGTTCCAAAGCCTTACCCATGAGGCCACCTCCTTCTATTGCATCGTAGCTGTTTTGGACCACAGATCCATCACTGGCAGTAGATGTAGCATCACCTATAAAGAAGACAGTCCCAGTAAAACTTTTCCCAAGTTAATAAGAAGTTGTAATAAGGCAAATGAGAAGCAATTCTACTTTCTGGATGAATATGAGGTTATCACAGTTTGGATTTACTTTGTTTCTGTCCCAGGACAAAGTTGAATTAAATATACCTCTTAGTATAAGTCTCACATGTGGTCTCCGTATTAATGTGACCTCAAAGGACATTCATAAAGACCCCACAAGCCTTTCTGAAGGAAAAATAATAAAAAACTCCTATACTTCTGCTTGACTAAACTGTTAAGTTACTTTAAAATTAAGGATTCTCCATAGATTCCAAGTTAACATGCAGTAAGGTGTCAGATACTATTCCTGCTCAGGCGAAGTGTGTGTAGGTTCGCTGCAGTTTTCAAAGCATTTTCAAATTTAGGTACCGAGTTCCCAGAAGAAATTTTTCACTAACAGCACATGGAAACATCAAACTTCTTTCACTTATACACTCAGTCCGGTGCTCTTTACTGAAAAGCAGAAGTTCCGATATGGTCACAAACCAATCAAGATGCAAGTTCCAGTCGAGATAAAAACCTTGAAACTGAGAAGGTATTCCCAAAGTACAGCTTATGCTAAGCTTACTATGTCTTAAAAGAGAGAAACAAATACCTATCACTAAGGAAAAATATGCACCCTATTATATCTTGTCATTAAAACCTCCAAACATGACCCAATTAAATGAACTTACTGCTACATTATACACTGAATGCTGCTGGTAAGAAGCAGTCAACCCACTTCACAGGCTATACATTTCTCGCTCTCCAGGGGCCTGGAAGTGTTGCATTTTTTCTATCGTGAAGAAAACATTTTCTAGGCAAAAGCAGTTTCTATTGCCTTTCATATGTTCAAAAGTAAGCTAAATCTGAACATACTGTTCTTGCATTCACACCATTACTACACACAAGAAACTGTCACTCTGAACATGCAAGGAACCTTACTGACTACCTTCAGAAAACGAACAAGTCCAAGACGTACATTTCAATGCTTTAAACAGAAGGGAAAGGTATGGCTACATAAATGGGCAAGGAATAGCAGAGTCTGCATTTTAATTTTCTCTACAGAATAAAATGATACAAGAAGTAGTATACAGATTGCATCCTCCGTAGCAGTCAGGGATGCAGAGAAAACAGACTTTCTCAATACTATTTTAGAACACCGAGAAAGAAGAGATGGCGACCACAGGAGACATGGATGTGTCAAACACCACTTATGAATAGATTTGGAACAGTCAACTTTTTTTTTTTTTCTAAACAACTGCCAACAGGAAATACTTTGCTTCCTTCCAAGCCCTTACCTGTTCCTTTCAGATAAAGTTATGCTGCATTAGTATCAATTTTACTATACGAGTCCCTAATAAAAACAGGACACTTGACTTTGTAGGCTGTATATTAGAGCAAGTTGTAATGTTCGAGTTCAGCAGAAAGAGCAAATCTGTTTACCTTCTCGATTTGCAGATGAATTTAGCAGAGACTGCGATACAGAGCTATTAGGTGGTCCTGCTGTCAGTGTTGATGGCCTAATTAAAGGTGGACCACCAACTGGAGGGGGTCCCAAAGGTGGCCTTGAAGGAGGGTGGAGTGGAGGTAAAGGCTGAGTCACTGGTGGGGGTGCAGATCCTGTGAAGAGAATCATTTTTAAAATGAGTTTAACCAAACTGAAAAGTCATAAAACTTTTTTTAATAAGACACACAGACTGAACTGTAAATATTCCTCTTATTCAAATAATAAGCAGCATCAGATACAGTGTAAAAGGTTTTACAACTTCAGGTTGTTTCTGACGTATTCCCAAAACACTAGGTCCTGTAGCTGTTATCCACGATCTCTTTCAGTTATATGTGCTGATTGTTGGTAAGAATTTCAAGGGGCACAGAAAACAACCTGATTTCAATTACTCAGTTTGGACTTCATAAAATTATAATATAGTCCCACACTAGACAGAGTATAGTGAACTAGTAAGAGTTGAAACAGAGTCCTTCTGACAGAATGCTCATCTTTAGTAAGTTTATGCAAAACAACAACATACAGATTCTGTAGCTACTTAAAGTACATAGGAAAGAAGATTTCACACGGGAAAACCATCAGCAACAAGTAGTTTGTATAAACCTATTATGCCAGTGTGAGGTGCTTTGCTTTAAAATATTTAACTCTCCAAATTAAAAAAAAGGAAAGTTTATCGCTGTATTTTGAAGTTCTAAAAACAATTTGTAACTTTTTGCAGAAAGCTCTGAATGGGGAAAAAAATCACTACCTTCTTTCCTCTAGGACTTTCTCAAGCTGAGACATTCAGAAACCCTACTGCTTTTCTCCCCTTAGAGAAATGCCAAATCCTAGGTGTACCTTTGCCCCTTTGTTCCCCATTATTCCTGGGGACAGTATGTCTGCCCTTAGTTAACTCTAGGAATACACCAGTGTGCTTTAGATAAATACAAAAGTTAGCCTTCAAAAGGTAAGACCAAATTGTCCAGCATCATCAGGTCTTAACATGGCACAGAAGCTCACAAACCATACATGAAAGTATATTGAAGAATTCCACACCACACAGAACATTCAACTTCATGAGATGAATCTGCATGGTATGGTCAGATTTAAGTGAAAAGGAAGAAGAAAAGAAGAGGAAGAAAAAAAAAAATCTAGTGAAATTATCTGATTGATGACTTAATGTTGGATACTGCAAAGCAAATTAGCAATTGTTATATGCAAGTAATACTATTACAGAACTTGGAAGAGATTTTGTTCCTCTGAGAAGCTGTTCAAAGTTAGCCATGCAGGCAGAAAGCTAGCAGACCTTTGTTCCAACTACAGAAGAAGCATGATCAGCAAAATAAGCTATATTAATTTTAACAGTGATCATTGTTCTACAAAAAATTAGCAAGGAAATTGCTCAGGAGGATTCACCATCGCGTGGATATAAGAATTCTCCTGTTTCAGTCATTCATTCTTATTCCCTATACCACTTAATGAAATTTCACATCATTTTCTTCCCCCACTCTGAGGTACTAATTGTTTACTCCAATAAGCTGTCTGAAAAAGTTTCATGAATTTTATGAGTTTAAGATGGTTTGAAAATCGTAACACTATTAGCTGGGCATATAACAAGAAATTAACATCAAGAGAGATATTTAATATGAGGTCAGAAGCATTTTACAAGAAAAAAATATTTGTTTTAACATTTAAAATATTTCTGTGTGCAGCTCCTGTTAGCATGCTCAGAGGGAAAGATAGTTAGAAAAAACTCTGTAATAGCAAACAACCGTTTGGTAAAGAGAAACTGGAGTACGAGTTTGTTACCACAATATTCACAGGTTACATAAGAAAGCTGTTAGTGTTATCAAAGCTTTTAGCCGTTGCCTACACCAGCACACAAGAGACCAAAACAGAACACAGACTACAGAGGTGATAATTCTTTGCATCTCACACTTTCAGAATACTTTCTAAAGACTAACAATTAATATTGGATAGTGAAAACTGCAAGTTTATCTAAAGAAAGCTTTCCATTCAACAGGCCTCTATTTCAATGGCATGGAATACTTTCCGGTTTTGTTTCCAGGCTGTACTCAAGTCGTTTGTACTATCCTGACTGAGGCTGTTCTGAAAACGCCCAAAATTAAGTGATTAATAGAAAGGCCAACAAGGTTTTAAGCTGCAAAAAAACCCCCAAAACAACCCCCCCACACACACTCACTAAACAGGACTACAGTTTTCAGTTGTGAAGTCCAGAAGTCCCCAACTGACAGAAGCATGCAAATGCTCCAACAGCCACCCCAAAGAATGGTGAAGGCAACAGAAACAGCATTACCCACACATAGCTTCCCAAACAAGACACCATTCAGGAATTACCTGCTTGAGTCACGCAAGCCAAACCTAAATGCCTGAACTGCACACAAAACTTTCATTTCAAACCCAAAGAAGTCATCCCCAGTATTTGTGATGTGCATTTTCTCATAGTATCTGTTTTGACAATCCAGTTCTACAAACAAATAGCTGCTGCAGAATAAATTCTATATTCTCTTTTTAAAATGGAAACAGAAAAAGGGACATTAGCAGTCATTTTAAAAAAACAAACAAAAACAAAACAGAAGAGTTGAAGAGTTATGGTTACCTGGCTTCATATAGCTGTTCTGAAGCGGAGGACCTCCTGGAGAAGCAGCATATTGATAACTTCCTGGAGGATTTGTATTTCCTGATAATGATGGTGATTGAGTTGATACTGTCCCTGTCACATGAGCCAAATGGCTTGTTTGAGACCCAACTGGATGGCTCACAGGAGTCTGGCTATACTGCCAGTTTGAAAGCACTGGTGGGCTAGCTCCAGGAGGAAAGCTACCAGCAGATGATACAACAGCTGAGTTTTGTAGCGCAGGCGGCAGCACTTGTGGAACAGAACCCGTTTGTTGCACTGGTGACCCAGATAGAGGTGCCACTGGTGGTCTATTGAGAATCTGTCCAGGTCCTTGATAGTTATTTAATTGAGAAGCAATCTGAGAGCCACTATAGTTATACTGTCCAGAAGACTGATGTGGAGGAACCTTGGCTGGCATCTGATGGGAATATGATCCTGGAACTGAAGGGTTATACCCCTGGCCATCTGGTGAATGCATCAGCTGATTTTGAACAGGACCTGGAAGATAAAAACCTTTAAAATGTCAGTGTTGTGTATGACTTCTGAAAATAAGAGATGTTCCTGATAATCTCTTTCCCTAAGATTTTATTAATCTCTAAGCCATAAAATTTTTTTTAAACAATAATCCAGGTATAAGTGACAGAGGTACTGCTACAGAAGACATGAATTCCATAGTATTTTGCTATCAACACTTAGATCTTTGTTTAGTTATTTTTACCATTGCTTTCTATAACATTGCAACTCACTAAACATTTCAATGTCTGAGCATAATCCATGATCCTAGACTGAAATTCACACACAATACTATTTCTATCCTCAGAAACACCCAAAGGCAAGCCAACCATAGACTAGTGCTCTCCCACACAACTGGCAGTAGGACAAAGCAGCAGACTGAAAGCAAAAGGATATCTTACATAACAACTTAGTTTCACTTGAAGAGCGACAACAACTTAAACTTTAAAGGAAAGACATGAACAGCCAGTATCAGCATAGGTCACCATGCTATTTCTCAAATGACAAAGTTAACCTATGAAAGTTTCTGTAGTTAATTTTAGTAAGAGAACTATTCATACATATGCTACTCATGTAAAAAGCCAGGTGGTCAGGAACATGGAATGAAGGATAAAAGTATCATAAAATAATTCACAAATCAGGAAGAGAAAACTTGATAGCTTGACTTGATAGGGAGACAATATAAATTTTCCAAGTGAAATCCTTTTGACTGAGCCAAATATACTAGATAAAGTATGACACTGCCAATCATGACTGCTTAAAGATCATTAAAATATTTTCTGACATTGTATTATTTTCATTTATTTTAGCCAGTCACACTGTGGCTTTTTTTTTTTAACCTCTAAAGGCAGTTTGAATATTGGAGACATTTCAAATACAGATTTAAGTGTCTGTAAGCAAAGAAGATCCTCTTCTTGGTTTTCAGCTTAAGATTCTGTTCTTTGCAGCCTTGTACTACTCAGATTTTCAGAATTGGTTAAGTTTTAGGACAATGTTTTTTTGAACCTATAAAAACCAAGACACTTATTTTCCATACCAGAAACCCCTGAAGGATTCAACACTATGTTAAATTTTCAAAAACACACCACATAGATGTGTGTATATATTTCATATAACAGTACTGGAAATTGCTGCCACCAGAACAAAAGTCACATTTCATTTAACATTAAAGAAGGCTGGTTTTCCAAACTGCTGAAACATTCTAGTTAATTTTCAAAAGGTGAGAAAGTTCACATTTCCAGGTTGGAACAACTCTGAACTCAGACATTTATGATAGTAAAATAAGTTAACTACAGAACACATTGAAAAACCTAGTTAAGACAAATAGTGCTGCTGTCATTCAACTCATCATTCCTTAGATAGGCTTAAGTTACCATTCACAGCCAGCTGTTACCTCACAGAATATTGTACATATTAATGCTAATTACATAGTCAAGGTAGTGCTAGAGTGCTAGTGACCTCATCCTCACTGTCTCTGTTATTAGTGCACAAGTAAGTACCATGCTATTCTCTACCTATTAATCACAATTTGTAATCTACATTCCAGTTAAGATATCCCGTTATTCCCCTTGTCCTTACAAGGCCGGTCATTAGTCTTAGTAATAATATCCTAAAATCGATAATGTCTAAACAAAAAGCTTGCAAAACATGAAGATTGTAACAATCATGACTCATCTTTGAGAGCTATCCTGCAGCACGCAGACAAGTTTTTACAATGGATTTTGTAAACAGACTGTTAAATTTAACTTGCTAACTCTAATGACTAGGACTTATGAGATGACAAGCATCCCAACTGCATCACCATGTATATCGATACACTAACATTACAATAAATTGTACAAAAGATACAGAGCAAATACTAATTAATTTCATAACTTTATTTTTCACCTTAGGGCATGACTCTCTAGCCCGGTCAGGAATCAGAGTATTTTGATTGCTCTTTTAGATACTGCTTTCCCTGAAGTTTGAGGATAAGGTAATGAAAGTCAGGTAAAACCTGAAAATGAATGATCCAGTACTTTCTAAGGCACTTTAAAAATCTAATTCAACACAGCATAATATTCTCAACTTCCCTTTTTATTTTTAAAGTCAGAAGCACTACAAAAAGTCTCAATAGCCTACGCTCAGTTCATGTTTTCAAGACATGCCTGCATGAATCTGCCAACAAAACGAAAGCAACAGCACTGAGGGGTGTGAACCCTTTTCAATGACCTTTACAGTTAGTTGCACAAAGACTTCTCAGAACTTGCTATTTTGCTGCTGTCGGGTACTAGTCTTGACCTGACCTCTTTACTGAGACCTGTCAGAAAGCATATAGGCTCTCCAGCTTTCTCCATATGCTGCTTGTTTCCTGTTCTGTTCTATGAAGCCCAGGAACCAACAAGGAATTCAGTGTAGGCTGAAGATCACCTGCACAACAGCAAACCAGCTAAGGCTCAGAATACCAGAGAGATGAGTTAGCAACACAAGAAAGGCCACCTGTTTAACAATGAAAGAAATCTGTATAAAAACACAAGGTCATTCAATATATCTAAGAGATCAGGAATAGCACTAGAATATATAAATGTTGCTTACTAGTTTTACACAAAGGGTCAAAATATTAGCATGCTAGGCTAGGATTCAAGTTCTATTCTCTGATATACAGAATTTCAGCATTACTTACTCCAAGCCAGTTATTCTGTGTGTTGCTTTCACCAATTGCAACCTCCTCAACCTTTAGGGAGGTACAACACAAATACATTAAAAAGCTGAATTCTAATCGAACTACCATGGAAATGATCACCACCACTGCCCAGTTCAGCCAAGTTTGGCCTCCTGTTTTGCAAGCACATGGAGACCTGACTGAAGCCAAACGCTTCTAAAGCATCTCATGACCTCAGAGTGCAATTCGAAGATACCACATGATCACACCAAAACAATTCTAAGAGATCCATTTACATTTAAAGAATGCTCGCTATCTTATTGTTTCTTCTTCACGTTTACACTTAAAATCTATTAATTGGAAAGCAAATTAGCATCCGTATTCTATATTCACTTAACTGTAGATTACTATTAAAAGGAAAAACAAAATGAAGTAGAGGAGAGTTGTTACCAAGCAACCCAATGCTCAATACTAAAAAATTTACAGGTCAACATACAGTGCTGCTATAATGATTTACTGCCTTTACTGGACACATGAGCTCAGGGAGTTACCTGCAAAAAGTAAGGTGAACAAAAAGTTGAGAGAAAGAGCTGACATTTATATAACAATTTATATTCTGTGGACAGCTTTCTTACCACATGCACCATTGTAAGTATTATAATAGTATTCCTAAAATGTGCTCCAGACTGTTTTTAAAAGATATTATTTTTACTGTATAAGTCAAGGGTCACAGCACCTTCTCAACATACGTTTCAAACAATACTAAGAACAGTTCATGCTTGAATAATCTAATTTATTCAAAGGCCAGTAACCCAAACCAGATCTCTAACATACCATAACAACTGCTTTAATTTTATTACCTTGTGTTCGCATAACTCTAAATTTCAGTTCTTTATTTTTTATACACCTGACTGCCTGACAGTCTGAAATTTCTTCTCCTTCTCCAGCTGTCTTCCCAAAACTTCCAGTATGTCCTTAACCAAGCTGTAGCAAAATCAGCAAATATAAAATGATGCCAGTATGCAAACCAGCCCACTTTGTTACTTCATTAGCTAATGTTCTTTATTTTGTGCATTCTCTACTTAGATCATAAACTCATCAGAATAGAGGCTCTCTTTTCAGACTGTATTTTATATGCTTCCCACATTGCTGACTCTATAAGCAACTGTACAGTTGTTTGTAAAATGTCATTTTGTAGATGACTTTGAGGAATAGTAATAAGCTGCCTGCGAAGGGGGAGGGGGAAGACAAGTCAAATGATCTAATTACTCATGTCTAAAGCAGAAAATTCAAAAGATCTCATTATAACTGAATTGTTTATGATGCAGAATAACCACAGAAACACAGAAAAGTATGTCATTAAAGAATGAAGTACAGAGGATACTCTATGTATATGTGAAATTAGGAAATACTCCCAACAGCACAGATTTTCACACAAGGAGAGAAAACTAAGATGCAGAGGAGGCAAGGCTCTCCTTGTATTGCTTTCTTCCCAGCTCAAAAGGTTAGTTAGCAAGTCATTCAGTTTCACTACCTTTTTTTAGTGCAAGATATATTTTGAGGGGAAGAAAGAGTCAAGGCTTTTCCAGATTACAGCATATCGAACAAGAGCAAGTTAGTTTTACGTGAACGACAAGATAAAAAAAAAAAAAATCACAATGAGCTTCAGTCTGAACTAACAAGGTCCTCCCACTGCGAATGATAACCACAGTGCCACATGTACAGCCAGGTTCCAAAGGGTCAGAAACTCCAGCGACTGTCTCAATTTTAACACGGTCAGGGATACGTTCT
Source organism: Apteryx rowi (assembly GCF_003343035.1). NCBI lineage: Eukaryota > Metazoa > Chordata > Aves > Apterygiformes > Apterygidae > Apteryx > Apteryx rowi. The sequence goes on along the minus strand of NW_020448307.1, from coordinate 3,914,088 downwards.
AAAATAGTAAGGCTGAGGCAATTCATTTAACACATTTTACCTAATTAGCACAAGTATGGATTGTTCTGAAAGCCATTTTTGCCAGTTTATAAGCTGAGAGACATGGGGGGGGAAAAAAAGAAAAAAAAAAGGATTTCGGGATACTTTTGTCATTAAGAGGTCAACAGCAAAAAATCTGAATAATTATTATTTTACCTGATGAATAACTGTATGTTTTTTTTCCATAGCAACACTTAACAGGACATACCTAAAATAACAGGTCGTCAAGTTTCCTACTTGTGGCAACTCCTGATAGCTTGCGTTTTCGAAACATTAAGCTTACTACCCGCTAGTAGTGCACGTAAACAGCAGCACGTAGGCATCACCAAGACGTGGAGCCCGCGTCCTCTTTCAGATCGCTTTATGCTCCAGTACGGGGGGCATAAGAAATCAGCAATCGCATCCCCCCCCCCTTTTTTTTTTTTTAATTTAACCACGTTTTCCTCTAAGACGCAGGTAACTACGACGAGATGAATGTGTGTGAAGCTACACGGAGTGTTGTTATTGAGGCAGCGAAACCTCGAGACTGAAACGAAGCTCCTCGACCCCGCTCGCTCCCCCATATTTTTAATTAAACTAGCCAAACTGCCAAGCAACTGGAACACGAGAGGGCTGAAACACCCATCGACCTACCCACCGCACGCAGATGAAAAAAAAAAAGCCTCCCTGGCGCGGTGCGGGGTCCGCACCGACCTCCCGCCGCCCGGGGCCGAGGCGGAGGCCTCCCCGCGGGCAGCC
>NW_020448307.1:3910400-3912745 GCF_003343035.1 Apteryx rowi | reverse complement strand
GGCGGCGAGGCCTGCGGGCCGCGGGGGGGAGCTCGGCCTCGGCAAGGCTCCGGGGCGCCGCCGCGACACGTGCCCGCTGGCCTCCAGCGCCTGCCGAGGGCCGTCGAGGCCCTTTGAGCCACCAAGCGCCTCAGGGTGACGCCAGGTTTCACGCAACCCTCGTTTGAATTAAAAAAAATAATGTTTTTCGTGCTGTGCAGTGTAATGCACCTGTGGAACCTGCTTGTGCAAACGAGGGGGCGAAGGACTGACTCAGCACCTGCTGGAGGCCGTGGGGAGTTTCTGTGGCGTGCCTGCGCCACGTCCAATAACGCGCCCGTTCGTTCTTTCTGCGTTAGCATCCTTAATCCTGCATCAAGGTGAACGTATCTAGCGCGCCCTGATCAGAAACGATAAGAGGTGCACATGTTCTTTCAACATATTTTTGTCAGGTAACGAGGGATAGTGACCTTAATTATTCAGTACTGTTTCTAAGTCAGAGATAAGTACACTGTTTAGACTTGTTTATCAGAAATTATCCAGCCCATCGCTGGGACAGTGGGTGAACCCTCCTGTGGATTTCCTTCCTTGCTTCCATTGGAACTGGGGGACTTAGGTCTGTCATAGCAGTGTGTGTTAAAAATAACATGGTACCCAAAAAATTGTAATGTAGATGTCTGGGGGTCCATTCTGAACAGGAAAATCTCATCCATGTACAGTGTATTATGTATTAACATTTGAAATACCAAGTGTATTTTGCTGTAATCTGATTCTGGATGCCAACCAACTACAGAGCAGCAAAAAAGTGTGGATATTGGCATTTTTATATTGGCAGAGGTGTGGAGAGTATTAAAAGGAATCCCAATATGGATTCATCTGCAAGTACAGATTGAGCTGTCATTATGCTTTATTAAATGTTTCCTTTTGCATCTATTGACAAGTGATATGCTTCATCGTGGGATGGTTTTGCTAAGTATAGTCGATGCTGGACTTTGCATACATCAATACCGTGTCAGTTTGGTCTTTGTAACATCGCTTCTGTCAGCACGGGGGAGTTGGGATGAGCTTATTTAGCCAGTTAGGGCTTACGAGGGCTCTGCAGTTGGTATTGTAGCAAGGCTGTTCACCAGTACCTGCAGTAAGTGAAGGTCTTTTCCTCTTGCTGGGGAGGATAATGGTAGGAATTTCTCTTTATCTGCTTGTTATTTTCTCATTCTGCCATAGCTCTGAAGAAAAGGTTTTGCACAATATAAGGAGAAACCGTTTAAACCTTGATATTTGCTTCTGATAATTTGCTTGTAAATATACCCAACGGAAATATCTTACTCTAAGAATCCACTGAAGGTCTAAAGCAGAGTACATATTTCCTGGCTGGTTCAGGATTTTTAACATGATTTTTATCAAACAGAATACAAATGTGAAAATAAATATTGCAAAGCTGTTGGGTTCACTTCTGTAAATACGTGCGGGTGACTTTTTGCTTCAAGAACTTCTCGCTTATAGACTTTCCTCATGAGTAGCTGTAAAGTGCAACATCATTAAAGCTTGAAAACCACAAGCAGACGTGATGGGCTGAAACGGATACTTCCTATGCTGAGATTTTTAAAACCAATTGTTTTTAGTGTGGTCATAGCTCACATCAGCAAGTTAGAGCAGGAACTAGGGCAAGACCTGCAAAAGCAGCTTCAGGATTTTGGTCACCACGGTTTGACACCTCTTGAACAACGGAAAACCCACCGCAGAAAATCACGTCCCTCAAGATAAAGCTGCACAGAACAAAATGCAACATCCACAAATCCGTACCAATTTTTTAAAAACTCACTGTTTATAAGCAAATCTGAAAAAGAAACGTTGCTTGGGTGTGGAGGGCTATTTGCTCTACCTTTAGCTCTTGCATTGAGAGACAACTCTCAATATCGTCCCTTTCTGTTTTAGTCACAGGGGCCCAAACGAGGCCCAAGGAGCGTATTTCTGCCAGGCCGGGGAGCGCGCGGAGCAGCCTGCGACGGCGAGCGAGCGCGACCCCATTTTGGGGCGACGTTATAGCGGCGGGGATTAAGTCATCCGTGGTTTTCGGCGTCCTCCGCGCCGATTCGGGCGCCGGGCGAGGCCGCGGCGCTCCCGTGCGTGCAGGACCTTGAGCTCGCCCGCCAGGGAGGGTTCGGGTGTAATTCAGGCGGAATCGGTGCCTTCCCGCCGCGGGGCGGCCGCCCGCTTCCCGCCGGGCCAGGCCGCAGCGGGCGGGGCCGGAAGGAGGCGGAAGTGGCCGGAAGTGGCCGGAAGGGGCGGGCGCAGCCGCGGGGCTGTGTGGTGCCGGCGGCAGCGGCGCGCAGCTCGGGCCCGGCCGCGGCGGTGAGTCGGGGGCA
>NW_020448307.1:3871599-3910180 GCF_003343035.1 Apteryx rowi | reverse complement strand
GCGAAGCGCCGCTGACCTCGCGGCTGGGCGGGGGGTTTTCCCGGGTTTCCCTCGCCTGGAAGCGGCGGGGTCCGCGGGGAAAGGCCGTGGCCGGCGCCTCGCCCCGCGGGAAACGCTCGGGAGCGTTTTGCAACGGTTTCCGCGGAAAACGCCGCGTGCGGGGGGCGGGTTTCTGGCAGGTTGCGTCGCCTGTGTCACCGGATCGCCACAGGTAACAGCTGCGAGGGGCAGACTCCGTTAATGGGGCTCTCGTTAAGGCTGGCAAGACCCAGAGGTTATGACAGGGATAGAGGTGAGGAAGGGCTGGGGCGAGGAAGGCTCCCCCCCCCCCCCCAACACGTATTTTGTGCAACTCCCGTGCGGCCGTTCTACCCTCCTCTTGATCAAGCGTTAAATATTGCTGAAAGAAGATACCTTCAGTTCCTGTAGTACTTCTTTGCTTTTGCAGTAAAATACATCAGTGTTTCCTGTAGCCTGCAATTTTCCTACAATTACTCTTTTCTTCTCATTACTTAGAAAACAATAAAAAGGTCCATTGTTCTCTTTGCTGATGATGCTGTAAAGTGACAGCCAGGAATACTAAAATGGGATGGGACTGTTGCTTTTGCAGACATTCAGAGCCGTGGCAGACTAGTGGACAATTTTTTTGTTGAATCTTCATCTTAAGTGTGTCATTGTTATACTTCCTGAAGAAAAAAAAATGACTCTCGCTTGTAAATAAAACTTGAAGTAGTTTCCACACCATCTGAAATGGCCCATTGCCTCTGAAAACTGTGAATCAGAATTCCTATAATGATATTCATTACCCTTCTTCCCCTCACCTGCCTAACTGCAAGCATTTATTTTAATTTCTTTTTATTTTTGCTCATTCTGTGAAGAGCCCTCTGGGGTTCTACAGGCTTCCTAGTCTCCTTCTTAGAGATACAACCCATATGCCTGACTTCAATTACATTCATCTTTTATGATTATTTGGCAGTTTCTTTTTTAGTCCTATCTCATGTTTCACTTTGGTGTTTGTGATTTCCAAGAGCGCATTTGTAGGTATTCTGTTCTAGTCTACAAATGTTTATGGCTTTCTTCTGTAGTTCAGGTTGGCGTGTTGTGATGATCTGTCAAGATTTGTTCTGAATATTGTAATTTTTTCAAAAATGAAGAATTTAATATTCATGCTCCAAGGTAGTATATATTTTTTTTTAAGTAATGGAATTGTTGGAATAGGCCCTGCTTTGAGAATATGATCTGAGAACATGTTTTTGTAAGCTAAACTGCAACTGAAATGCTTGATTAGTTGCTAATATATGTGTTGCAGTGCTGTCTTCACAGATACTGTTTGCTTTGCTGTTTCAAGTGCACTTAAGATCTATGTTAAATTCAAACAGAATGTCTCAGAATAACAGATGTAATAGAACTAAATACAAGTAGTATCTTGTGCAGTATGTAATCTTCCTGTTTTTTCAGACCGATTAGTAATGGAACCAAATGATGATTAATGTTTCTGAAATTTCATAAATGATTTGCTGTCAAACTGATTAAAATACCAAAGGAAAATATATGCTGTTAGCTCATTTTCAAACTTTCTCCCTCTCCTCAGCTTTGAAAAGATAATATCAAAATGCAGTTTCCTATCACAGAATAAACTTGACTGTAGGAGGTGTATATCATTTCACTCTCAGAATTTGCTATGGATTTTGTTTTTTGTTGTCAGTGGTAACATTTCACATTGTTAAAATGATCATATGTGAAATGATAATTTTAAGTGATCATATTTGCACCATACCAAAAAAAAAATGCAAATACAGTCTTAAAAGTAGAATTTAAACACTTGTTTATAAGTTGTTTTTAGAAGAGTGTGTTTTCAAACTTGCTGTAGCTCTGAGCGCATGGTTAGTCGCGGCTGCGTTGGATGGAGGTTTGTTTTCCAGCTGTTAACAGTACCCACCCAGGCACAGTGGAATGCATTTCCACTTATTGCAAGAGGTATTTTACTTGAATGTAACTGGCTACTGTTTCATAATTATTCCTTTATATTTAAAACTATCTTTAAAAGCCTGTTATCCTCTGTTATCTAAAGTTTTACAGATTTTTAGAAATAAGCATTATTCTAACTGGTTCTGAAATGAAGTAATGCCTTTTTGGCTAGAAAAGGGCAGAGCCAGAGAAGGAAAGAAATTCCTTGCTTTTTAAAATATAACAGAATTAACCGTGAGCGAATTTGTTTGCCGGTCCTTTCTGTCAGCAACATTCTCTTCAGGAGACTGTCTCCAGATACTACCAAAGCTATTGGGTGGGAATTCTGCTTCACTGCAATCAGAAGGTGGCCTCTTAGTAAGCGAACCAATTTTATTGGTCTGTGGAGTGGCGTACAAGGCTCCACAGAAGTTACAAAATGATACTTTGCTTAAGGAAGGTTATGACGTAATGGAAGCCAGGGTTGTCGGAGACATTTTGAAGTGATAACCATCTGTTGTTGACGCGATACTAGAAAATTACTTTCATATTTTTGTTAAGGGGGTATGAATAAATAAGTTGAGGATGTCTGTAGAAATAGCTGGCATCCAAAGATGGTCACATGTCCATTAAACTTTGTTATTAAAAGTTTCTGTATGCGCGCCACTGATTATTTTTGAGGCAACCCTTGAAATAACCCTAGAATAGTTGGTATTTTTGTCTTCATTGTGGCTCGTGAACAGTGATTGCTAGAGTTCTTATTGTTCTGCTTTTATGGTGTTTTTAATACAGGCCTGAAAATTTGAATATGTTTATACTGCAAAAACTTTGCTGCTTTCCTTAATTTTGTCATTCTGTGACTTTTATATGTTAGCAGCATAATGATTCTTGATATAGATGCAGAGCCTCTAACGGTTTTTATTTCTTTCATTTGACACTTGTATGAATTGTGTAGTTTTTTTCCTATGTGATAAGAGCAGATTTAATATCTCTACTCAAATATTATTGGTGTGCCTTTACAATTAGCTGTCAATTTTTTTCCCATTTTAATAGGCGTTTTCCTTTAAGCACTGCCAGCTGATACTACAGCTGTTTTTGGTGCATTTGGATACCTCTAATTTTAAAACTACTTTTCCTGTGGTGATGGAAATTTAACCCTTATTGCTGTCACTTGATCTGTATTTGCCGAGTAATCCTGTTCATATTAATAGTTTGAATCTTGCCTCTAATTATATTTTCAGTAATGCATAAAGATTTTTTTTTTTCTTTCGTTCATGAGCTTCATAGGTAGAAAAGGATCACTCCAGGTTAATATAACTAAACTCTGGGAAGTTATTCTCACCTCAGTAATATGAGCAGTTCTCTTACATCACACTGTTTGCACTGGTTTGTAGGCTGAGTAGATCATTTTTCTAAGCCTTGTAGAGGCTTTTCTTGATCGGTGTTTTGTTCAAGCAATAAATAAATCTGCTGACGTGTATGTTCTGCCGTGTTTGCTTATTCTTGACCTTTGCTTTTCAGACATCCAAGCGACAGTTTCAGTCATGATGTGATTAGGTGTTTATGCATTGACAAGCTTATTTGATTTTTATTCTTAAATTTTTCTTCTGTTACGTTTGATCAGTTGTTCAAAATAATGTAGGAAGGAATTATAGGGCTAGTCATGAAAAACAAGGATTCCTAACACTTTGTCATCTTGAATCAGGGGAGGCAAATGTGGGCTGACCAGATTTCAGAGCAAGGAAAGATAATGAAAATAATCTTTTCTCTTCTTTCCCTTTTATATTTCTGGGATATATCTATTATTGCGTAGTGGAAAAATTCTGCTCATTGTCATGAGTGTAATTGTTATGAGGCAGACAGACATGTAGATTTTGATCTGGCACTGACCTGGGGTTCAGCTACTTTGTGCAGTGTTCCAGGTTAAAAGCTGTCCTAAGGCAGCTTGTGAAACCACAAGACATCGCTGCAGCGTAGAAACAAATGCTAATACAAGGGAAGGCTGCAGCCAGTGGAGGGCTTTGTCGGGAGGCCTTTGGAAGCCTCACTCAGCAGTTCAGTCCGGTTTCTCAAAAATATTTGGACTCTTAACTTCCACTGCCTTTAGCAGGAGTTGAGTGCCCCAACAGGAATTAGCTGACTAAATACTTCTAAGGATCTTGCCCTTTAGTCTTTCAAAAGATTTTCATACTAGATACTAGTTCACTATGCCCAACTGCTTTCAGTGTGATTATCCTTACTTTAGATAATGAGCAAATTAAGATGAAAGTTAAGAAATTAATTGCTCACAGGTGCGCAATGAATGGAGTGACAGGCTGCATTCTTGCAGCTCAAAACATTGCTTCAGAAATGATGGTTGTTTCACTTCTGTGCTACACGAATGTTGATCTCCTCAGAACATTGAGGATGTGAGAGCACCCCTCCAGTGCCTCTGCTGTGGATGGCTGCGAAGGGATTGCCCTGTCTCCAGTTGCAGAGAGATGTCTTCTGGGACAAGAAATTATGCTGTGTGGTCCTGTCCTGGCCACTGCTTACTTCCCAAGGACTAGTGGCAGTATAGTTTTTCCCATTCTGGCCACAATGAATGGATATTTGAGGGAAGACCAGAGCTTCATCCTGATAATGAGGGGTATCTTACCTGTAATGGTCAGAGAAAGGCAATAATCTGTTCTTCCAGATCAACCTGAACTTTGGAAGTAGGATTTCTTCACAACCACGGAAACCTGCCTCCCAAACTACAGACTTGTCCGATATTTTGCCAAGAAGGTTCTAATCTAGAGAACTCCTCTACAGAGAGTGATAGCTTGGGATCTTTGTAGATTGCATGGTTATATCATGTTTGTGTGCATGATTAATAGAAATCCTTGTCGATTAAAGGCCTTAAACCCTCTTGGCAAATGGTTGTATGGGGCTAGTGCAACTAGGATGTTGTGTATAGTCATCCTGACTCCTCTCAGCTCAACTTTCTTTTCTTGAGTCTAGTCTGAAAGATTTCAGTTAGAAACATGATGTTCTGGAGTCCTTTTAAAGAGTGTTTTACATTTAAGCTTTAAACTGTGGAAGTGTGTATAAGGCAGTACAGTAGGGTCACAACTTTTAAATAGCATTTCCAGTGCTTTGTGCTAAGTGGTAGTTTTCCATTACAAGCCAAACAGGTTATGTGCACACAATAGGTTTTTTTTTTTTTTTTTTAAGAACTTTTCTGGATTCAACTTGTTAGACTTCTTCAGGGCTTATCACCTCTGCTTCAAACCTAGCAGCTCCGGAGCATGGCTGGAATGCAGACTCTGCACAGCCATCCCTGCGCCGCCCTCTCAGAAGCACCGTTTTTCCTTGGTTGGAAAGTGTATGTCAAGATCCCATATGAAATCTTCAGTGGAACATCACACACCTCCGCAAAACCATACTTAAGATAAAATTCTTTTTACTTATGTTGCTAAGACCTTCTGTCCTTTCAGCATTTTCTGGGGGAGGGGGAAGGTCTTTGCTGTGAATCAGGTGGTCTGCATTTTGTTGTCCATTTCTACATTAATTCCTTAATAGGTTGCTGGGTCACTTAATCTGTCTCTGATACAGTTTACCAAAACTAAATTGCTTTGGATTTTTCATCCAGTACTTTGAATTCCTTTGTTTTCTGTAGATATATTACAATGTTTAATGTACTGTTCTAACTGAGCTTAAATGCATTTTATTTTCTGTTTATTTCAGACTATAAGATTCAGATATGTCCTTCATATTTGATTGGATTTACAGTGGTTTCAGTAGCGTATTACAGTTTTTAGGTAAGTTTGTTGTTGTTGTATAAAATATCTGTTCACCTCTGCTATCTTCAAACATATGACTGGTTAAATAATATTTGTTTTGGTGTACATTCAGCAACACTCAAACAAAAGATTCATTTATCAAAATCGCGTATTTCCAGAGCATGCTCTCCACTCATTCCTGTGTTAATCCTTTAACCTCTAGAAAAAGTACTTTTTTTTTTTTTTTTTTTGAAAATAATAGGTTTGATTCCCTAATTATTCTACCTTTAAACTGGTGTAACTCAGTTGACTTTTATGGAGTTTCTCCTGATTTTTCACTGTTGTGAAGAACTGGACTCAGTTATTTTAGTTAACATCTCAGTTCTTTTGCACATTGGGGTATTACTTGAGAGCTCAAACATGAGGGACCATTGCCAAACACTAATGCCAGATTTTTGAAGCCCTTGCTCATGTTCAGCAGTGCTTTATTCTGTGACTGATGTCACTGAAATCAGTGTGACTATTAGAAAGTTTACTTGTATCAGCTGAAGAGTGTCAGGACAGTATTTTCTGGCCACAGAAGAGCCTGCAATCCATGTTGATCCAAGGTGAAATACTACATTGTGCAAAACAGAAAAACAGGAGGAAAGAGAATATTAGAATACTAAAAAGAGGAACAGAAGTTATAGGGAATATAGGTAAAAGGCACAGTTTACAAGTTTCAAAGATTTTAAGTAAATAAAAAGCAGTTGAGATTAATGAATCATGGCAAGCTCTGCCACCTGCCTTTTATCAGTTGAAAGTTTAAACTTTTTCACTGAATGTTAGAACCTTGGCCTACTATCGAAATATTAGCCAGTGAAATTTTAACTAAGTTGACTAATCTTTCTTATCTCCTCTTACTTAGTCAAGCGGTGATTACTGCATGTTAGTCCACTTTCCTATACCCTGCACATACAAAGTCTAATTCTAGTGAGAGATACTAAAGCTTGAAATAGAACGGAGAATTATGCTCAATATGTCCCTGTTATTCTAGAAAAAACACTTTCTCTTTTTATTCTCGTATACATTTTTTTCAGTTGAAGAAGGTTTGAACAGATTATAGCATTTGAGAGACTCCCTGCAGTGCCTTGTGCTGTTTCTCATGAGGCCAGCTAGATCCCTTTGTACGTTCTAAAACTATATCTGTGAAAAGATGTATTTCTTAAGGAATCTGTTTGTGTATACTCTGGTTTTTACATCGCTAATAGTTGAAGTATTACTGCTTGTTCAGTTCACATTGTTATGAAGAACTCTCAGAAAGTATTTGTGAAGACTTTCAGAGAGACCAATGGTGCCTGAGTTGGGAGCAAATGTTCCAAAATGTCCAGACTGAATGTGGCAAAAGCTTATTGCTTTATTATAGTTTAGTACTCTTTCATTTTACTTGTAAGGATGAACTGTAGTTTATCCTGTGACATAAGTCAATATATGAAAATGTTTCTCCACTTCTTCTTTCTCTGTAAACATTAATACTTTCTCCTCTACTCTGTAGTTTAATAGTTGATGTAATTTGGGCATTTGAGGAGGTGATTTGGGGGAGTAAGAGATATTACATTTGGAAAAGAACTGGGAAGGCATACTCTATGATAAGATACCTGTAGCAGTAAAGATTACCAATGAAATAATCTGAAGAATATGAAAGAATATTCTTTCCTGTACGTTATAAAACATGCCCTGCTGGAATGCGATTCCAGAGATTAGTTTAAAGGTAGGGGGAAAGGTGAGCAAATAGTAGCAGTGTAAAGGTCAGCCAGATAGAGGCATATATGAGCCAGGAATGCTGCAGCATCTAAGGGGGTGTCTGAGTTACCATCTGTATAACGCCATTATTTAAAATCTCACAAAATAAAGCAAATATGAGAATAATACATTTGATCAGAAGCCATTGCCAGTTTAGCCCTCACTGGGTGTAAGCTGGGAAGGAGCTCTTCTCGTCTGAAGCCTTCCTCTTTTGACTAAGTGATGAGCACTATGGTTTCCCATTCTTAGAAGAAAAGTCTCAGTACATGAACCCATGAATCAGTGTAAGAAGTAATACAAAAATTGGATGGTACCCGTGGGTCTCCAGATGTGGCTGCTGGACTGGGCTAGGCTGTGTGACCACAGAGGGGATGTAGCAGAACAGAGACCTCGGAGCAACCTGAACCTCTTCTGGCTGGAAGAAAAAAATAAAACAGGGGCTCCAGAAACTGATGTTTGTGGGTCATCCTGCTGTCTGCTAGCCTTGTTACCTACGACCTGGGGAGCCTTTTTAACGTGACCTTTGAACTGCTGCAAGACCTGCCTTTTCTGCGGCCCTGCCGGTGGCTCGGGGCCAGAGGCAGGTTTCGGCATGTGGCCAGCGGATCGGGTTAGTTGTTCCTGCGGCAGGCTGCGCAGCGAAGCGTGGGCACTGTGGCAACGGGATGGCTCGACTTCAGCGGTGAAATCCGATCGTGTACTTCCTGAAGTATTTCTGTCCCATCACAGGGGTTGAAAAATAAGCTGCTCTTCGGTGTATTGCAAAGTACCAAGATACAATGAGATTTCCTAGTAAAAGATCCTGGTGACTTAAAGATCCCCACATTACAATATTTGGCTGTATTTTGCAGCTCTTTTGACACAAAAAGAGAGTGAGTTCTGTTAGGAATGTAGCCCAATTTTGTCTTTAAAGAAATATTAATTTCAGCAAACACTCCTTTTTTCCCCCCCTTCTTTTAGTGCTTCTGAGTATTCTGCCTTCTTCAGTGCTCTTGAAGACTGTGGGGCCAGTAGTGGTTCCTAAGGAAATGTGTAGTGTGTAGTATCCAGGCCACAGCTCTTTGAAGAGGGAATAGGGGAAGATTTACTGCTTAAAAAAAGACACAGCTAAAAATTTCTTGTTTCATTAGGTTTTCAGTACAGAATGTGATTTTTTTTAAATGGAATCTTATCTTAAATTTGTTTTATTTTGAGTGTTGGTAAGTTTGAAGTAGAGAAAAATAATGCTGATACAGGATGTAGTGCTGGCAAATTTAAGAAAATCACCCTTTGAAAAATCTCAAACTTGAGAAAAAATAATATTAATATTTTACACAGCCTTCCTTTCCTTTACACCAACTGTTGTATTTACTGTTATAAATAGAGAAATAAAGGGGAAAGTGCATTTTTATAAAGATGACTGTTAGTGAATGTAAAACTTCTTATTCCTGTTATTAAAGTATTCTCACTTGACAGCAAGTGTGTCAGAACTGCACTGCTGATGCCATTCACGACAACCGTACAATTCAGCTGGGGGTATGGGTGAAAATTACTTTTGTCAAAATAATACGTGGGCCAAAACAGAAGAATTCATAAATATACGAGTTATGAATATTGATCTTGAAACTGGTTTCTCTATAATTTACCTATTGTGGCCTGAACTCTTTTCACTTAGAACAAATTTTTAGTCATAACCGTGGAGGTAGCTGAGCACAACATCCTCTGCTTCAAAGCCAGGACTGCTGATATTTTAGTTTGCTGTTTGCGATATACCCTAAACCCCTGCCCCACGCATCCCGGGAGGTTCCACCTTCTGAGAGCAAATGGTTCTTCTGCTAGGGCAGAGTAAACTACACTGGCAAAATTTAGTCCTTTTTTTTGTTTATTTTTTGTGTTTTTGTTTTTGCTAAGGTAGTGCCACATATGTAAATGCATTTACATTTTTACATCAGTTGTTGTGTGTCTTCCCCCCAAAATGCTGCTAGGTGTCACATAAGCTGACAAGATGCAGGTGTAAGTGCAGTCTTGTACTAGTAGAAGAATCCCGGTAAAGGGCACTGATAAGGTGTACCGTGAGGCTTGGCCAGTCTGTATTTTGTACCGTGACTGTAAAACTCTGGTCTTGCAAGCAAACTGATCGCTAGTGTTAGAAATCCAGCGACTGCACGCAGCTGCGTTAATTAGCAATCACACCCCTTTTCACTGCTGACTCTTGCACCTGTGCTGGCAGGGATCTGTAGGACATGCAGGAAGGTGTTTGATTTTGCAGATTAGCGGTTCCCACATAATCTGAGAAGGGCTTATGTTTAGGAGTGCTTGAGTATACGAATGCTGTCAGTCCAGACGTACGTATTTTATATGTACGTGATTTGTATTCCTGTCAGCCAATGTTGTTATGGTAATACTTCTACTGATTTAACTGATCATTCAGTAGGTCCTTCTTTTTCATAGGACTGTACAAGAAATCAGGCAAACTAGTGTTTCTTGGACTGGACAATGCTGGAAAAACTACACTGCTGCACATGCTCAAAGACGACAGACTGGGACAACATGTCCCCACATTACACCCCAGTAAGTTAATATTCCTAATTCCATAGCAGTAGAAAGTATTTAAAGTATTACAGGAAAAAGCAGTATCTTACTATACACTGTGAGACTAGCAATATAACCGGGGAGAAACAAAGGACTTCCAGGGGTCAGAACCCCTTCAGGCAAATCACAATCCATAGACAGTTCAAGTAATATTAAAAACAAAAATATGTGGGATAGTTCAATGTGGTTTATTTAAAGTTAAGAGGCAAGTAACAAGCAGAGAAATGGAGTTGTGAGTCTAGATTACAGAAGTTGCAGTTAGACAGCAGCTTCTCTATCTAGCCGAAAAATTAGCATTTATGTACGGGTTCAATTTTTGTTGACTAAAAAGTTGCTATGTAATTGTTATCGTGGTAGCCTTGCCGGAGAAAAAGTTCAACTGAGGTTAAAATGGGATTGGTGAAGTCCAGTAAGGACGTGATAAAGTGGGGAAGGACATGAAGAGGAGAAACCTTGAACAGTATTTTACATGAAATTTCATCATCGTGGTAAACCAGATGCCAGAGCCAACTATTTTGTGTGTCACGTTTAGGGATAAATAATGTAAGAACATTCTCTGTTATTTTCTTAGTATTGTATATATTTTACATGTGTTTTAATGGTTAATAGCATTTCGTTGTTATACAAATGTGTGTCATTGATTTTGAAAGAAACCACATTGGTCTGGTTTGGTTTTGGAATAACAAAATACTGAAAACCACAAAGACAAAAGTAAAGTCTGCATCCCAGAAGGTTAGACTATTCCAATGTTTATATAATCTTCAGAAACATAATTCTGTGTGTTTCTAGCTTCAGAAGAGCTGACAATTGCTGGTATGACTTTCACTACCTTTGATCTGGGTGGACATGCTCAAGGTAAGAGAATATGTTGACTCATATAACTGCACTGAATTAAGTCAGTTTGTCTCAAATCAGAGATATAACTATGCTGCAAAAATTAATGTCCCATGTTTTCTTTGACAGCATAAAAAGCATTCCCTACTCTGTTGTCTGTCTCCACCATACATTGCACCCCATCATACAGTTTGGAAGGAGCTGCAGTAGAGCAGAAATATCTGACTGATATCTGTATTTTGAGGAGGGGTAGTTTGTTTTTGCTTCAGCAAAACTTAACCTTTAACCCCTGTGGTTTAAACTTAATCTTTACCTTAACCTTTGACCTGTATGGTTTAAATTTACCTTTGCTGACATAATTCTTGGGGTAACAGAAAAGGTTTCAGTATATAAGTGTGCGTGTGGGATAGATAAATCAGAGTGGTGATAACAGTAGAGGAAATGATATTTTTGCTCCATTATTTCAAGCTCTATAAAACATGAAATTTCATCCTAAAGGCTGACAACAAAAAAAAAGAAAAAAAAAAAAAAAAAAAAAAAAAAAGGAAAGAAGGAAAAAAACCTATTGCCTCTTAACTATTGATGTGCATTATTCTGAACTTTGAGATAATTTCTCTTGTTTTTAATTCACATTTTCCCTACAGCTCGCAGAGTGTGGAAAAACTATCTGCCTGCTATTAATGGCATTGTGTTCTTGGTGGACTGTGCAGATCATGAAAGATTGCTTGAATCAAAAGAAGAACTTGATGTAAGCTTAAATAAGTTTTTGAAAGTTTGAACTTTAACTTCTAAGAATTAAACTCAATATCCAACAGAACTCTCTTGCCACCTAGTCATGAGTACCAGCAAGTTGACTTTCTGCATCTTTGTTCCCATCTAGTTGTATTTTGGTTCTGGCAACCTCTCCTTAATATGCATTGCTGTATGCATCGTAAGGGCCCTGGTAGGTGATATAACTTCATTCTGCCAGTTATATCAATATCACTCCATTTGTGATATATTCTCTATTAGGAATAGATAATTTCATTTCTTTTTCCCCAAGCACATTAAATGATTCCCATCAATTAATTCTGATGTGCCAAACAAGCAAATTTAGTCTAAGCATGAGATTTTGCTTCTGTTGGTGTTTAGAAAGTCCAAGATTCACCAGTATTTAATGCCGTTCCACTGTTAACATTTTATCTCACTGTAAACCCCTGAAACAAACTGTATTCTAAATTAGTCTCTCCTCTTTTCTCTTTTTCTTTGCAGTCACTAATGACAGATGAAACTATTGCTAATGTGCCTATCCTAATTCTTGGTAACAAGATTGACAGACCTGAAGCCATCAGCGAAGAGAGGTTACGAGAGACGTTTGGTCTGTATGGCCAGACAACAGGAAAGGTAATGCTTCTTTTCCTGTTAGGGAGCTTGTGTTTGCCTTAATTTCTGTGTTGGCCCCAGTTCACTCCAGCTACACAGTGTTTTTTTAGTTTATAAAATACTTAGCCCGTGTCAGCCGTATATGGAATAAATTCTGGAGTCTCTGTCTTTTGTATTAGGGACATCTCTGCTGCAGCTTTTATTTATCATTTTCAAAGCCACATTAAAAGCTTAATTGTACCTATAGGGTATTTTTTAGTACTTACTTTCCTATACTTCTACAGAGTAAGCAAGTTTTCAGAGGCTATAGTTCTGGTAAGAACTACAAGAGAAAAATTAGAAAAGTCACTTACTGAAAGATTTTATCAATTTAAAGTGCAGATTTAGTACAGTATGTTACTTAATGTATTTATCTAAGGTTTAGAAGTAGATTTATAACATTTTAGCAACCTGAGTTTGTAGGAGGGTTGTGAAAAAAGTTCCTACTGGCACCTGTAGCAATAAGGTAGATTTATATTATGAATCTTTGCGATATTTGAACTTTTAAATTTAAAGTAAATACAGTATACTGATTGTAGCAGATATTTGGGTACAGGGGATTAGAAACGGTTTGCTCCATTGTTGTTTGTCCTTGGAAAACCACCTCGCTTGATGCAGTGATGTTACACTAGCTGCTCTGCAGCTGACGATCCATTCGGGTGTGACTTCCATCCCAGCTTACATGAGACACCCAGCAGTGGGGCTGTGCTAAGGCGGGCGCCCCGACTTGTAATTCCTCTTCACTGTATGTCCTGAGGTGCTTCACACAGAGTTCAGTGCAGCCAGAGGTTATGCTGAGCAGAAATAAATCCTTACCTCCTTGTTTTCTGAGGGAAAAGCATCTATGCAGATGCTTGCTCTTGCGCTCTGGTTTCGTGTACTTCATGCTCTCCAAATGTGGTGGATGCACATGAAAATATGCACAGCGTATTTCATAAGTGACTCTAATCTTGGTGATGTCAACTTTTTTGGCTAATTTATTTTCTAAAATTCTAGTATTTTAACACAAGTTAAATAATGACATTCCATAGAAACAAATGTTCGTGTAAAGTAGCCATCTTTTTATAAAGATACTGTAATTTGGAATGCTTCTATCTCTTTTCAGGGCAGTGTACCATTGAAAGAACTGAATGCAAGGCCACTAGAAGTGTTTATGTGTAGCGTGCTGAAGAGACAAGGCTATGGAGAAGGATTTCGTTGGATGGCACAGTACATTGATTAATGCCAAAATCACATTAGTATATTCTGTCCCATGTCTGAATATTAAGTCTGCTCCTTATTTGATCACTCAGTGTACGTAACTTGAATTCATTTGACTGTTTAGTTATAAAAACATATGTTTTAGATAATTATATCACCTATGCTAAATTGTGTGAGGATTGAAAAATTATTTCAAGCAAGTTTGTAAGTTTAAGTACCACAACATGTTAGCTTTCTAATCCCATACGACATTCTTTTGCAACTTTTAATTTAACAAGTCTCCAGCACCATTTTTTGACAGAGCAACTTTCCAATACAGTATGTTTGAATGCACTTTTTAACAGCTAAAAACTACAGACATGAAAAATATTTAATGCTTATCATGTTAAATTTTTTTATGTACTTTTTTGAAACTGGTTTTATAACTTTAGAGTATATAACCATCTTTCAAGGAATAATAAATAATTAGCTGATGGATAATTGCATGATGCCTTACAGTTTTCAATAATATACTTTCTTATGCAACGTCATGCAATAAATTTAAATCCAGTTTTTGGCATCTTTAATGGAAAATGTTTCATTTTAATGTGTCTTAATTAGTAAGGCTGTCTGATGATCTGAATATGTGGGATATTTTCCTGAAATGTAGAAGGCTACAAGGTAGTTCCATTGTATGTTAAAGAGTAAGGGGGATTGTTTTTTGTTACCAGACTACCAAATTGCATTTGTTTTAGGATTTTACATTAACAGAAGATAAATCTAGTCATATGCCCTTATAACCACCACCTTTAAAAATATATATAATGTAAATCAGCTGTGCCAATGTAAATCTTGAACTAGTGGCAAAAGTGATTTTACTCAGTTGGTATCTTGAATTAAACCCCCGAAATAACACAAGAAATACAAATTTTACTGAAGAAATTAAAAATAGTACTGCACTAAATAGTCTGTGCTTAATTTAATTAGATTTGGTTCTGCCTGAGGATTTGACTGTGAAATTGCCAGTAAACATTTTGTCATTGTTGCTTGTAAAAATCTGTCAGCTCGCACCCGATTGGACAGTTTCACTTTTGATGTTCTGAATTGGGACAAGATGGATTATCTTCTACAGTTTTGCCCTGAAGCCTAATCAGTATGGCAGTCGCTGGAGGCCCAGGTGGCTTATTCCTGGCTAGAATTCTGTTATCTTCAGTACTTGTTTCCAGACTTTTATGATGGTTCTTTCCCCATCTTTGAGTGCATTAGTTGTCTGAGAGGAAAGCAGATTATTTTCAAAGAAGGAGTGTTGACTCACGTGTGTATATCAGCTTCTTGTTGGTATTAGGTGACATTGCCATGGAACTGTGATTTGTGTTTGTGTGCTGTAGGATGTTTTGCTCTGTAATCTATCTACTGAAGGTACGGTTTCAACCCTGGAATCACCATTTCACTGAGGTGGGTTTGAGTTTCACTGCAGAGTTTAAGTTTTGCTCATGTAAGAGTAAGAACTGATCAAAATGTTTTTACTGAATCCCAAGACTGGGACTTCTTTTACTCACTGTTGTAGGTCTTTTCCAAGATGCTCTAGGCCTTATGTTTTCAGTATCCATGGCAGCAAATATACTTCTGACTGTCTTGACTTCATCAAGAATGTTGTCTCTTGACCTACTGGGCTTGACTTTCAGATTTAAAGCTTAGAGGCTCACAGTGAATAGATGAGATGTGCTCCTTGCCCAGATCTGCGCGTGTATGATTGAATATTGATCAGTTCCTCACAGTCCTAAACTGTACATATGAATAAGATGAATAATTCAGAACCTAACTAACATAAATTCTATTTATAACTGAAATTCATTACTGCACAATCATATAAAAACGTTAAGCCTAGTTTGTGCATGGTAAAGTTCACAAGTGATGGTATCAGGTAGCTTTTTCAAATGACCAACGTAAGAGAATTCTTCATTTAAGCTAGTGATCAGCTGTAGAGTAGCATCTGTGTTGCATAAATCAAAACTGCAGGTAAGAAATGGTCCATTACCAGTGTGTGGACATTATTTATGCAAGTTCTTGCTACGTTCAGCAGGTATATTTGAGGACATGCCTTTTTCTAAATTTTTCTGATAATAGTTAAAATGCAGTGAAAAACAGCTAAATCAACTGATGGTGTAAATATTAAAAATACTTCTTGCAGTCATGCCATGATGTTGGTATGGAAAACCTGGGATTGCGTTGCCCGTGCTAATGGAAATGAAGCTGGAAGCGGAGGTGTTCTGCTGCCCCTCTCCTCACTGGCGTGGGGGTGCTCGCAGATCGCTGCTGCTGGCTGAGCCGTTGTGGGGGCGTTGAAGCAGAGCTGGGGTCCTCATCAGCTGTTATTTCAGCCAACTGGAATAACATTAGCGGAAAGAGATGATAGTATTAAGAATTCAAAAAAGTATGGAGGTGATAATGCTTTAAAAGTGTATGTTAAGAGCAATTCTTAATGTTATGAAAATATTCAGATTTCGTGTTTCATACTGTAAGATGCTAGTTTAAATGTGGTGGTTGTAATAAGGGCGTGAAGAAATTTGGACCGTTTGTTGATCCATCTGGGTATTGTGATGGTTCCCATTGTGGGAATAGCTGATCACCACTCAGTTAAAAACACAAATAATCTCACTCTGTTTCCTTTCATTCAGTAGAAGAAATACCTTTTTCTTCCGTAGGTTGCATTCTGTTGTGCATATGAACGTGATTGGGTGTTGTGTGTCTTTGTGTGAAGACTTTATTGATGGAAAGATGTACCGATGAAATGAGAGGTTTTTTTCTGGTGGTTTTCATCCTCCCCCCACCTCCCATCCCGTTCTGGAGGTTGCTTATTCCTATGATTGTGATCAGGCTTATTTATAAAGGAAGCAACTTTCACATCCGGATCCAACTCCTATGAATTTTTGTTTGCACTCTTGACTATGCAGATTTCAATTAAACATCACTCTAAAGAATGTGAGATGAAAAAGAAAACTGTCATTAATAAAGATGTTATTTATGAAGTGTCTCAAATTTGTTTTTACATCACTAAAGTTCTTTAAGATAAATGAATGCAGATTTTTATGGTAACTACTCCTGACAATATGGACTGTATTTCATTGCAGTGACCCCATACAGTAGCATCTGTGAGTTGAATAAGATTTATTTGGCTTGAATTTAATTGAACTTTGGTTTTAGAATGTACTGTATAATTGAGAGGCATTGTTGTATTTCTGTCTTGGTTTAATAATTTTTTTTAGCAACAGTTATTGAAGTTGGAGATGGGAAGGATCTTTGAGTTTTCTCATTTATCCTCTTGCCAGGTCAAGATTATTTCGTGAGGTATATTATTTAATTCTGTGTTCAGTGTTCAGGTGCTGTCTGTGATGTGCCAAAGATGACCTGTGGCATTCACTGGAATATAATACCTGCATGTATGTGAGCTTTATTGTATTTTAATAATTGGAATTGAACATCGAATAGAACATTTTGCATCTACTGAGTCAGCTCAGAAAAATGCGGCTACTGTTCTTCAGTCACAGTGAATTCACAGGTCTGCTTATATTAGAACTGTTTTGCTCTCTTATTTGTACTGTGAGAATATTTGGTTGCTACCAACCAGAGTCCAATATTTCTATTGACTACAACATGCTCAGATTTATTGTAAATAATGTAATGATTAGTTATGGACTTAAGAGCCGTATTAAAAACGGCAGAATCCACTGGCTCTCAGTGGGGACATGTAACTTATCTGCTCTTAGATAAACCACTTTTTCCACTAGTATCTCAGTGTGGAAGTACGCATTTTCTGTTTTGAAACGTGAGTGCTCTAATAAATGTTTAAAAGCATAATTAATATAAACTGCAGAAGAAAAGCTAAAGATGAAAATGTTCTTTAACATGTTCTTAGTGTGATATTATTATTATTATGTTATTCCATCACATGCTTGAAACTTACATGTCAGGAATAGCAAAATAAAATTCTGACTTGGAGTTTGAAGAAAAGGAGTTTTAAATGGGTAGTTCTTGTCAAATAATTGCATTATTCAAAACAGGAAAAAAGTGTGCTGACTTAGTACACACTTTAGCAATGAGTTTGGGCTTCCTCAGCTGGGTACAATAATAAATCAGCCTCTTGTTTTCTAAGGTTGCTCTTCAGGTATGCATGGAAGCAAATCCTCAACTCAGAAAACCTTGAGTATGAAAAAATGATGTTTCCTTTGCTGCAATTTTAAAATGAGTTAGAAAGATCCAGTCTTATAAGCAAATAATATCTGTGCTAGAATTCAGCTGACCTCTGGGGTCCTCAGCTCTGCAGTGCTGATGGGACGATACTGCGTGGGAAGTGCCCCTGAATTTAGGTGCTCATCAAACTGAGGCCACCAGCCACTGTTTGCTTGTGAGCCTGTCGTGTTCGACACAGCCCCTCGGAAAGTAACCTACTGTAGGAGAGAACTGTTCTCCAATCCTAAGTATGTGTTCTCCTCAGTTTACATTTTCCAAAGTATGACTTATTTGGCTGTTGCTGAAGTAAAATTAGAAATTCTTTGCTGGTAGGCAGATATGGTAAAATAATGAATGATAAAAAAATATCCCTCTGTTTTCTTAAGACCCCATTTCTTATGGCAAGTGTCCCACCACATTAAGTAACTTACAGTATTTTGTAGCATTTAATGTCTTTTATTCCAGGATCTCAAAACTTTCTACATGCTAATGAGGCCTCAACATCCTTTTGAGACAGAGAAGCTTTTCTTGTCCTTATTTAACCTGTGAAGTAAGTGAGGTCCAGAGGGATTATGTCCTGCTTGGTCACTGCCTGAATAAAAAGAACTGGAATTCCTCTGTCCTCCTGACCACCAACAGCTTGGAATGAAGCAATACCTCATTTGGTCTGGGCACTGTTTGTCCATGCTCTAGAGGGAACATTTCATCATGTGCAAGCTACTAAAGATACTGCACAGAGCACTTCTAAAACAAGGACTTTTGGGGTCGCTTCCTGTCATATCTATGTACATAGCAGCAAAGATGCTCTAAGCTTATGCTGTTTGCTGTCAGCTGTACTGCACCGAACTGTGACAATATTTAGTAGGTGACAGGTCGAAAGAACAGCACAAGAATTTGCAGTGTGTGGAGCAGGTGCAAAGCTTGAATCTAATTCTGATTTCTGATTTTCTTTTTGAATGTAAAATGTATATTAATGCTATCCTTGTAAAAGGATAATTTCTAGGGATACTTTCAGCATTTGGGTCCAAATGCCTGTTGTTGGTACAGCTGTCCGTTAGCCTGTCTGCAAATAAGAATTTATTTTGCTTGGTTGGTTTTCCTCCCTGCGAAGGTGGTACTTTACTGTCAGAGTGATTTGATTAACTCACTGGAGCAGCAGCACTAGCAGTAGTGTAAGTTAACAAACCCATGGCAGTAGCTTGGGGCAGAGACGAGCTGTTAGTAGTTTAAGATTTAATCTTAGCAATTTAATTATACTTGAATACCCAGTCCTAGAAGTAGATAGAGCCGTTTTTTGTTAACAACAGGCATAGTGTGACAAGCTATTGATCTGGGAAGGGATCAGACTGGCCCTTCCAGCAGTATTTCCGGATGGAGAGCTGGTGGGGAGAACCTAATCTTTTAAAATCATGTCAAGAGGATCTGAAGTAGTTTGGATTTTGTTAGTTTGGATACGGAGCTTCTGAGCGAAGGAAATTGCTTTTTAATAAGAATGTGGCTGTGAAGAGGAAGGTCAGAACTTGTTTAAAAGTTAGTGTTAATTAAAACCATTGCTCGCGGCGGTAAATCATGCGGCGGCGTTGCAAAGCAGGCTCATCCCGTAAGTAATAAATAGGCTGGACAAAGGGACGAGAGCTCACAAATGTGGAATCCTTTTAGATATCATTGCAAAGGCTGACACGGGCTGCCCTGGAGGGTCGCGTAAGGATCTTCGGAAAATATCTGACAAAGTTCCACGCTGGCAACTAACAGCTGGGGGAACAGCTGTGCGGTGAAAGAGGGGGAAAGATTAATTGGGTTGAAAAACGTCCTCTTGTCGGTGGAAGAGGGAAAACAGTCCTGGTGAAGGGAGCTCTTCCCGCTGCTGTGCTGCAGCTCGTCCGTGGGACGATCCCAGGGCCGGCGTTTGGAAACGCTGGGGCTTGTGAGACTACGAGGGGGGGGGAGAGAAATCGGCTAGTGACGGGAGCCGTGTTTCCAGCGAGCGTGTGCACGCTTCCGTCAGTGCCAGGGTTCGTCGGGGTGGTTTTGAAATCCTTCTGGCATCCTGCAGTTAACCTGAGCAGCAATGCTGGGTTTTGCCGCGTAATTGAAAACACGGCTGGTGCTCGACCGAGCGCTCCCCAAGGACGGAGCTGAGCTCTCTTGTTTAATGCACCTGACTTCTGACCCGAGATGAGCACAAACTGCGCAATTTAAAACCAGATTTTAAGCGCTCTCATGCCTGTTGGCATTCAGAGCTCAGTTCTGAGTTCAGCCTGGATTATTGCTTCCGAATCCAGAGACCGATTGCCACTCTCCCTCCGCTTTATCGGAGCAGGGTTTTGGTTTAGGTTCAGTTAACTTAGACCTGTAAAAGGAGAAGACTCCTATGCAAATGCTGTGCCACTTAGCTCCTCTACTCCTTGCTACGTACACGTGTCTGAGATGTTTTAAACAGAACTTTTCAAAATATAATGATTACTGATGTGTATTAGCATCAAATTACAGGGGACATTTAGTGAAAGCATGGGGTCATAGTAGGTTTTAAAGGCTAAAAAAAGAATCAAAGGAAAGGAATTTGCTGTAGAAAAAAATTTTTTTTTTGCTTTACTGAATAAATAATTACAGGAGATCGTGTAGGAGAAACTCAGATGTGCAGCTACAGCGAGGAGAGCAACTGGGGTTCGAGGTGCTGCCTGGAGAAGCAGTATTTAGGCAGAACAGAAGGAAGCAGAGCTAATAATATAGTTTGTTTTCTTAGAGCTTATGTTTCGCTACTAGCATCTGATACGCTTGTAGAACTGCTATAAAGAAGGATGGGTGTTTCGACAAAAATGAGATGTTTACTCGAGCATTTTGCAGAAAATGTGTCCTTTCTACTCACTCCTCCTCATTGCTCTCTTTTTGTGACAGTTGGCTCTCTGAGGAACTCGGGCTGAACGTCCCCAGAAGAAGGTAGGCAGATCCGAGATTGGTGCTTGAAAATTGTCTCTAAGGAATTTCTTTTTGAGGTATAGTCAGGTTTTTTTACTCCTTCTCTTGTCCTATCTTCTGCTATTACCCCTTCTGTAATATCCTTTTGTTTCCTAACCTGTAATTTGAATCACCTCCTAAGGAAAAAAAAAAGGCTTTTTTTTTTTTCCCCCCAGGCTGTTTGGGGAGAGTTTTTCTTCATCCAGATCTGGATGTTTAAAATCCTGGGGGAGAAACTTATAGTTGGGACCTCTATTGGAGAAGAAATTCGGCTTCTATTTTCCTATCTGTCCTCAAACGGAATGCAGGAGGGTATCAGGGAAAGGTATATGTATATTCTTTGCCATTGTTATTTTGGGAGAATCAAGGGAAAACAAAATAGTTATGGTCATTACAATTGTTGAAGTTCCCTGGGCTGCGAAGTTTGTTTGACTGCAGCTAGGCATGTGTAACAGATCCTTCTGCATGTGACTATGGGGCAAATTCTATTTATGTCTCTGTAAACATGAAATTATGAAATAAGCTCTGTGGAGATGGCGCTAGTGAAGTCCTTGCTTGACCTGGTCAGCTATCATCGGACTTGCTCAGGGAGTACAAAGTGAACTTGAACTATTGCAGAACATCGTGCTGTTGAAAAAATTTAGTGAAAGAAAAGTAGGTCAAGCAAAAAAGCAAAGAAATTACCAAATATATTACCAGATAAGAGGGAAGACACTGTGAGTTTCTGTAATAATATCTTACACACCATGTAAACATAAAAGCACTTCACGGGGACAACATCTATTAAAATCACCCAAACGGGTTTTCTTTTATACAGTCCAGAGTTCAGATAAATTATGGTAATGAATCTTGGAAAAATAAAAGAAATTTCAAGCCTCATTTATGACTCTACTTACCAAGTATGGCTTGGTAAGTAGATCGTCACTGTTCTGATTAGAAATAGCTGTTTTTTATATTTGAAAAGCTAAAATGAAGGAGAAGCGGGCATCATTGGTTTCTGTGTCAACTTGTTTATAATAGACCCTCTGCTTTCAGCAGTAAATCTAAAGTCACCCTGCTCTTTATCAAAGGAAGGAAAATGGTTTAGTGAAATATCCTACAATCCTTGTGGCAGCGTCTGGCTCTGTTAACCCTGGGTGTGTGTGTGCATGTGCCTTTCAAAAATCAGAGAAAAAGAAATTTCCATAGAGCCCACAGAAATATTATGGAAGTGATTTATGAAAAGCTTGGTTGAGACATCCCAGATGTTAGAGTGGGAGAGCTGAGAGACAAGGCTCAGTGGTTCGTACTGGGGTGATCTATCACTTATGTCTCTCCACCCTGTCCTGTCTTGCTGGAGTTGGGGCAGTAGCTCCTTAAAGGGCTGCAGTGTGCATCTCCAGAGCTTGTCTGTCAGCACGTTTAAACTCGGATAAAGTAAATTACACAGGTTTTCTTGCAAGAAGGAAGTCTTAGAGTATCAGTTAGGCAAAACTTAACTTTTAAGGGTTGGACTTGTCTATTGTGAGGACGAGAGGCAGCGTGCACCAGCTGAAATGCAGGAGGCTGCATCTGAACATGAGAAAAATGCTTTTTCACTGTGAGGGTGCTTAAACACTGGAAGAGTTTGCCCACAGAGGTGGTGGGGTCTCCATCCTTGGAGATGCTCAAAGCCTGACGGGGCACGGCACTGGGCAACCTGCTCGAGCTACCCATGCTGGAGCAGGGCTTGGACCAGATGCTCTCCAGAGGTGCCTGCCAACCCCAACTCTTCTGTGATTCTGTGATTGTTGCTAAAATAGATGTGCTGCTGGGACTCGGGCCTTTTTTGCAAAATACAAAAATAAATTGTATTTGTATCTGAAAGCTGAAAACAAAAAAAAGTGGGAGTACTGCCGCATTAATGCTTTGCTTTGCATTCATTAGGTGGAACCGATAGTGACTTGTGCCAGTGCAGCTCTTCTAGTACAAGGCTGCAGTGGGCGGGAGTGGTTGGTCCTACCGCTGCCTCCACCAGGTCCCGTCCCTGCTGCCACCTCTCCAGGAGATGCGTCACCACCTGCATGTCACTCGGTGAGATGTTCCCTTGCTCCCATTCTGCTCAGCATCAGGCCCAGCT
Organism: Apteryx rowi; assembly: GCF_003343035.1. Taxonomy (NCBI): domain Eukaryota; kingdom Metazoa; phylum Chordata; class Aves; order Apterygiformes; family Apterygidae; genus Apteryx; species Apteryx rowi. The sequence continues at coordinate 3,887,440 of NW_020448307.1, read as the reverse complement.
CCGAGGTCATTTCCCAAGTGCAAAAGCAGCGATGTTCACAGTCCCAGATGGTTAATCCCCCCCCAGGATATGCAAAGACTGCCATGTGTCTGCTGTAGCATAGTGTCTCCTCTTCTAGCAACAGAAATAAGTTTAGTTTGCTGCTGTTTTAATGCAGACTCCTTGCCTGTTGCCAAAGGGCTGGCATAGAGAGCTGCCTGCCTCGGGATGGGCGTAGGCAGCAGCACAACGTGGAGCTGGATTGCACCAGCAAGGCGCTTGCCGGGACAAGCAGGCAGCCCTGCCTCCCTTGGCAGACAGCTCAAGCACTCGGAGGCGGGAGGAGAACCAAAGCCTATCCTTGGGACTGGGTGAGAAAGTCAGTCAAGGAGGGAGAGCAAAAACATGGAAGAAAAAAAGATTGGTGGGACACTGGACTCTGGTAGACTTGATTCATTCTTGGTTTTCTCATGTTGCAGGAGAGGCAATTGCAGCAAACATCCGAGCAAACAGTCCTTTCAGCGGCAGATGGTATCCCTCCACACGCACGCAAACCGTCTCCAACCCTCCGGGAGCAGCATGTGCCTTCAACTCTTTCCTGTGTAACATAACCTATAGGGCACATGTTGCAACCTTACATCTGCTCCTTTTAGCCTATGTTCCTGTATCTCTCTAGGAATTAGACTATGCTCTCAGTGTTCGTCTTATGGAAATTTGGGATCCCCAGGTGCGAAGTTAGCCGGGGTTAGCCTGAAAAAGGCGTACTGGAGGTAATAAGGGGCAGAGGGAGAGTGCGATGGGGCAATATGTGGGTGGCTGACTTGCTTGTTTTTATGGATTTATTCCAAGCTGTGAATGTGCAGCAACCTCAACTGTTTGCAGTATATCTTCTATATTAATTTTGTTGTGTTAAGATTGAAAAATTATGTGAAGTAGGAGGAGCAGCTTCCCACAAGTCCTCTGCAGAACAGGAGAGGGCTTTGGTTAAAAGCTGTGTCCGACAAGGAAATTTTAGTCATTAGGACAGGCTGGCATGTTAACTGCTACTCAAGAGCCGAAGAAAACCCCAAGCTCAAAATTCAGCTCATTCCTCCCTGAAAATAACAGTCATGCCCCATATTACAGAGCTGGACAGCCGTCTGCCAGCAGTGAAGTGTTAGTGACTGCTGTGGAAATTTTGGCTAGATTACTTTCAAAAGGGTTTTCCTGTTAACTTCATAAACAAAGAAAGGACAGCACAGAAGAGCAGAAAAGCATGAAAAACTTGACTGTATAAAATTTCACATCAATAGGCTACCTACTATTTAAGAAAACCAGGAATTTGTGCCCATTTTAAGTGCATAATGGTGTGCAACCCGCTTTCTTGGGTCATGAGCAAAAATCATCATAGTCATAGGTCTTGGCATTCTTTTTATCCTTCCCACTGTTTCTCAGGTGATGTTCTTGTTCTCCTCTCTGCTTTAGACATACTGTCAGTGTTGAGGGTGCTCTGTGCCTTGTGCAATCTTTCTGCCCTAGAGACGAATCTCAACGCAACTGATGGGGAGGGTTTGCTGGAAGTACGTTGCCTGAACTTGCAACGGGCTCTCCACAAACACCTCTCTTCCGACTTCAATTGGTGTTATGATTGAGGGAGATTTGAACCGTAATTTACTCATCACAAGGAAGTGCTGCATCGTATATCTAGGGTAAGGTGTCGAGTATCATTCACTCTAGACAACAGTGGGATTTAGAGTACATAATTCATCCAGCCTTTTAATTTTGCATGCCCATTCCTTAGTTTCCTGTGTTATGCTGGTATTTATTCAGTAGCATGAACACACAAGGAAAATAACTGAGGTCTAGGTGCATAAGAACAGCTGGACCAAGCCTTTCATTTCCACCTTTAAAATCTACGGCCTCAATTTTGCTCATGCAGTAGACCTTCCTCAGGTGCTGCTGATGGTATTGTACCTCTTGTGCAGGGTCTGATGCATCTCTGGTGTCATCCATTAGGGCATTTTTCTACAAAGCTGAGGGAAGTCTAGCTCCAAAAGGGAGTTCAGCCTGAACAACTTCAAGTATTTTATGTTGACTGGGAATTCAAAAAGTAATGAGATACGGTTAAGATCTATCTAAGAGATTAAATGAAGTGGATAATTTGGATGGTAGCCCCCTTTCCCCCATAAATTCTGTGATATTAGATATATCTCAGTAACAAGCAATTTGTTTTCTACCCAATGGAAGTCTTGTTTCTGGAAACTTGATAGTTCCAGGTATTTCAGCACTACCATTTAGATATTTGTCTCTCCTTACAAGGTTTTGTATTTATATTTAAACAGCAGACAAGCTGTCAGTAAGATGTGTTTTGTGTGAATGCTGTTTGCAAAAGAAGATTACGAAAGTAAACAGAATGATCATTTCAGGTTCACCATTGGGAAGTATGAACAAAAAAGAGGCTTAACTAGCGATGAGCCAATGCAGCGATAAAGTGCCTATTTATTGGTAAATAAAGGCCGGCTCCCATTGCCTGTTCCAAGGCCTGCGTACCACCTAAGGGGCTTAGAAACTGGTGATGCAAACTGGTGAGTCACATTTTAGAACAATAGTTTCTTCATGCTAAGTGACTCAGGATAAAAGAAAAACAGGTTTTTCAATAAACCAAAGCCTGTGAAATTGCAAGAAGGAACAAAATAATATCACATCTTTAACCCTGTGTTGAACGTGTTAAATTTTTTCCCAAGAAATAATAAAATGGTTATAGCAGATGCCTCAAACCAGCTGATCAGACCATGCCTGCTTTCAGTTAGCTTTCTGCTTTCAGAGAGTTTATGCGGGTAACAATAACAAAAGAATTGAATACCCATGTGTATGAACATTAGTATGCTGTATATAACAGTGCCTCTTATAACACTGGGATGCAATCATTTGTCTTTATCATGCTTCCTACCCTCTGTTTGTCAAATTTAATGTAGAAGATTGATCCTGTTAAGCAAAGCACACCACCGTTCCTTGCAAGGTCAGGTTCTTAGTGTGTAGGCTCTTTGTCGGGTAGGAAGATCTCTTTTTTTGTCAATAGATCAGTCTGTGGCTGTGTGTGTGGCAGGAATTATTATGTTACATTTGCAGAAAATTCTCCTCTTACTCCATTACGTATGGATGCTCACACAGACCAAACAACCTCTTCCATGAACCAAGAGCTCTACTAGGTATGATGCCATAAAAAATAACATCTCCTGTCTGTGCTAATGAGCCTGTTCCCTCTAGAGAGGGTGGAATACACCCACTTTATAGTTTACATGGACCTAAAAGTGTCTGTTTTAGGTATTCCATGGAGCTTTATTGAAGAAATTGCCAGCTTAGCAATCTGAATGCGAATATGTGCAATTATTATTATTTTTTTCGGATTTAATGAAATCAGAACAATTAGGTAAAGGGGAGGGTGTGCCATGGTCTGTCAATAAAAAGACTTTAATCAGATTAATTCGAAATACTCAACAAGGCAAAAAATGAATGGCTTATTTCCTTTCACATATTTACTCATGTTTACATGAGAGGTAGCTAACTTCCAAATAACCTCCCTGAACCTTCTTTTTCTAATGTGCCTTCTTAAATTTCCCTGAAGTAGGAGAAAGTTAGGGTCTTCACCAATGGTGCAGGCATTTCTCCAGTATCAATGATTTTTTATTTTTTTTCAAAGTTGGAAGTTTTGTTTATCAGTCTGGTGTCCCTCACCCATGCAGTTCTCTGAGCTGTTCTTATTGCTTTCCATCTATAGGTGGCAGCAGTCTTTAAAATCTTTAACATTACAACATGGTTTTTTTTAGGAGCTGATAGAGTGCGATAGTTGTGCAATGATTTCCAGGACTTTGGTGCATGAAGCTGCTTTAAGAGGAATCATTTCCAAGGTCTAAAACATTCTTTGCAGCTCTTCACTGAAATGCTTTATGAAGACAAACAGCAAAAAGTCAAACTAGGTTGGTAAAAAGGGAAGAGCAGCACCTATTTTGGTCCCGTGCACCCTTACAAAGAGCTGGGATTTTGTCAGATAAGTTATCTGAGTGAAATAACTTGGTTTCCCTTGTAAAAGTATGTGGATGCAAGAAGTCACGTTTGTAATTCAGATTTGAGCTGCTCTGCTCAGATTTGTTCTTGCACTTTTGTCTCTGTTTCTGACTGTGTTTGGGGATCTCTTCTCTCACTTGTGTTAATGTCTGTCTCCTGTCTGGATCAGCATCAGATGGTGTCGTCAAACGAGCAGATTCAGCATCACGGGGACGCACTGAAACCTGAGTGCTGTGTTGACTGCTCATATTCAGCGCGTGGAGTATGACCTGCTCCGCACTGACACAGCTGCGTGGTGATGATAACCCAAGCTGCTGGAGGAAATCGGGGTCTCTCTCCTGGTGCTTCCACCTCTAGCAGCATCACACTTTAGCTATTCTCTACTCTTCTGTTTACCTGGAAGGCTTTCTCTACTCCTCCTCTAACTCTGTCCCTCGACAGACACGCCAGCAGCCAGAGCAGAGTAGTTTGCTGAGATGGAGATAATGAAACTTCAGAGAGAGACCTAATCAGCGCAGGATGTGGGTATCTCTGATCGGATTAGCGCAGCCCCATCCACAAACCGAGCCTGGCCGCCTTGGCTGGCAGTTCCTGCTCCTCAACACCCCACGGTGGAGATTGCTCAGGTATCCCTGAACGAGGTGGCGTGTAGGCTGGGAGCAGCTCGCTGTGCTGCCTGGAGGACAACACTGCTCTGTGTGTGTGTGCTAAGTCACTTGGAAGTGTCATGAGCCAGCCCTCCGCCAGGCTCTGGATATCAAATCCCATCCTGAGGCTACATCAGATAGAAAGGAAAAAGGTCAACTGTCTCTGTTCGCAGCAGTTTTTGGTGCAAGGTTGTTATTGTATGTGATGGAAAGGCAGGAAGAGTCCTTCCCCGTTTGCCTCACCACCCAGCCGTCAGAGGTCCCCAGTGCTGCCTACCAGCTTTGCTCCCTGCCGGCACTCCCCTTTCCCACGGAAGAAGGCAGAATAAAAACCCCAATGTGTTCTCCTCATGAGAATTTAAACTAGAGTCTCCCGTAAAGGTGGCAAGCAAGGAAGGTTTCTCCGCAAAACCTGTACATCCTCCATAGTCATCTAGAATTGCAAGGTCTTTTCCTTAGGCGGTATTTCAGCACTTGTTCCATGATCTCCTAAAATGCAGCAGCCATATAACCTCCTGGAGTTGCTTCCCCTGCTCGTTGCTCACAAAACCCCTTCAGCAGCTCACTGCTGAGCTTAGCCTCGCACCGGCGGTGCTGTCGGGGTGGCCAAATCCTCCACCCCGCAGACCGGGAGGTAGCTCAGCCAGCATGGCTCAGCCGTGGCCAGTGCAACACGGTGGTGCACCCGGCTGCACGCCGAATGGGCTGCATTAACTCGGTCTTTGTAGTTGGCCTTTTTTCCCTCTTGTCAGACTCACCTAAACAAATTAGCCTGGGTTGACGAGAAACAGCTGAAAGCTCTGTCGACTGCAGACGAGACCGAGAGGTCAACATAAGGCTTTGCAAGGGATCTTGAGGAAAAGCACTTGTTTTGAGAAGGCAATGAGTCACTGGATGCCTCCAAGGGTGATCTAATCAAGACTGTGTTAAAGCATTACCCAGCTATCCAGTTATCCGTGAAAAAGAAAAGCTCCATACAAAGCAGAGACTGCACATACCAGATGCTGTGGTAGCTGGCTGTGCTCAGGTCATCCGTGCCGTTGGCAGCAGCGAAGGCAAAGAGGAGAGAAGTTCTTCAAGCGCTGTTGCCTGTCAGCGACACTTTGCCGGAATTGTCATTGTTTTCCTTTCTGTGAAGAGACTGTCTTAAAAATCTGCAGCTTGGTGATTTATATTTTGCTGTTTTCCGCATATTTTATGAACTATCAAGTGCTAAGTAGAGCTGGATTTCATGGAGAAATGATCACCATGGCATTACACAGTTGTTACGTGAAGTGGATTTGGTGCTGTAGGATGGAGAAAACTTCCAGGATAGCCATGGTGGAACAGTGTCTCTCCATGGCATTGCAGGTCCTTTACTCTTCAAAGAGCAGTCCCTTGGCAGAACTTTATATTTCACCCTTACAGTTATTAAACGTTACATGGCATTTTTCACAAGAGTGGTGATGACAGCTCCAACTTCTTGGTTGAATTCCCATATAAGTTATTACACTTCACTGCAAAAATTAATCATTGCTTTAATTGAATAAGATATTCTTCTCTTCCTGTCCATTAATGGATGGGATATTGCTGGAATAATTATAACGGCTCGTCCTGAAACCACAAAGGTGACTGCATTTTTCACAGAGGTCAAAGCAATCCTAAATGAAATCCTGCAAATTGTGCAAAGTGTTTGTGAAAGGTGCAAGGTAAAATAATTAGGTAATAATAAAATTGCAGTTACAGTAGTGCGTGCATGAATGATGAATATCATTCCTCTGTGACTCAGACAGGAGGGGAGGCAGCCAAAGAGGAAGGAGAAAGCTTTGGTTTATATATAGATGTACTCTGGTTGTCAGCTGTACCGGAAGAGGGGTGACAATACAATATGTTCAATACAGCCAAGGGAAAGAATCTGGAAGTCACGTAGTCAATGAGAGGAAGAAACATGGACATCACCAAAGCCGAAGGATTCCTGTACAGGACAGCCGTGCCAGGCACCGCTAACGTGGCACCAGATGCACTGACCTGAAGGGCTATCGGAAAAACGGAGACCTTGATCTGCTAAGTAGGTGCGCTCCTCGCTTCAGACGCCTGATCCTCCCGCAGCAGCTTGCACGTGTGCAGCTCTGTCGTCAACGCAGCAATACCAAGCTGAATCTGGCCTGGTGGGAAGAGCTGTAAGAGGACACGGTCTTCTCAGCGGAGCGTCAAAAACATCCGTATCTTCCAACGGAGAGGGGGAAGTTCCAGCTCTCAGGATGTATAAGAGTGGATAATGTTTTCAGCTGTATCACGAGGAATTATATCTTGGTCTGACTGAACAGTAAATGAAACCACACTTCTTCCTTAGCTTTAATTTCTGATTCTGTAAGGAAAAGTATGTGCCAATTTAGGGTATTTAACTTTTCTTAATAACGTGCTTAAATATGTATGCTTTATATAGTTTGCTTGCACAAGCCAAGAAGGTAATTGCGCTTGCTCTAGGGGCATGATGCTTGTGCAAATGTTGATAAATGAGAATCCTGAATCGCCAAGCAAATGGCACACTCCTGAATTCAAGGATTTCTAGGTCACTCGCTTATTCAAAATTTTTTTATCACATTCTATTGATAAAATTGACCTCTCCATCTTGACTTCCGCAAGCAGCTGCTCCATGGCAAAGCTCTGAAGTGATGCACAATTGCATGTTTACGGCGGTTAGCTTGCGTTACAGGCAGAATTATCCATATTTTGACACCTCTCAGAATCTAGCGGTGATAAATGATGGCTGTTACAGAGGAGCAGCAACTGCTATCAGACTGCCGCTGACAGTTACAGATGACAGGAGTATGAGGGCTTAATTATTATATAATTAAGTTCAAGTTATCATCTTACATCTGTTTAGTGTCTAACGTGAAATGGGCTGGTGATCTCAGTCTTTTTTGCAGTGGCCTTTCGTTGGAAACCACCACCGCGTGAGACACTGGCAAGCCCAAGGAGAGCGCGGTGTCCAGCAGCAAGCGCGGAGCGGAAGTACGCTGTCTGACCCAGGCCGGAGACCGCGTGGGAAGCTAGCTAAGTCTGCAGTACTCTGCTGAAAAACTAGAGATTTGCACGTTTTTGGCTTTTCCTCCCTTTCAAGATTCCAGGAAATGCATAAGGTGTAATTTTCATGTCAAACCAAGGTAACAAACATGAGAAACTGCCGCGAGAAGAACGGCAGCGCTTTCCCTGCTGTAAAAGCCAGCGTGGGTTCATGCAGGATGGGGCGCTTCTGCTGCGCGGACGGAGGCTCTCCAGAGCTGGGGATGCTGCAGCTCTGCTTGGCGCCGAGGTAGGAGGCCAAGGAAAGCCCTCGTCTCCGTTGTCCACCCTGGAGCGTGCTCTGCCGGGGAGCACATGTGCGAAGCTGGCCAGGGCCGATGCGTGCAGCCATGGCAAAGACAAAAGAGGAGCGTGCGAACGAGAGGGTGCCAGCCCGAGGTAGGAAGGACACAGAGGTCCTAATCGCCTCGTTCAGTCTGGCATAAGGCCAACCCAAAGCATGCAGAGGGCGATGAGGCCGCCCGAAGCAAAGATTGTGCCTCCGTCTTGTGGCCTGGCCTGCGGCCCGGAGCAGGAGTTTTGCTTGGCCTTTACAGGGTGCGGAGCAGGGTCTTTTGGTCCTGCACATCCTGGAGCCAAACCTTAGTTAGCACCCAGGAATTGTGACAAAAAGCGACTATTCAGACCACCAGCGTACACCCTGGTGGCCCTCCGCAATCGTGTTTCCTTGGACGCGAAGCGCGGTGGTGCCTGCTGCCCAGTGGTGCCTTGCCCAAAGGAAGGGCGCCCTGCAGAGCCTCGGTGCTGGCCGGCACGTGGGAATTTCCCACGCCACGTGGTGCCTCCCGGCGCTCCCACTGGGACATGTGCCAGGTTGTCCTGCGCAGACAGCTGGGTGGGAATACAAAAGATGTGAGTCAAGCCTTCTCTCTCTCCCTGTGTGCCATTGCATTTTTCAACCTTAAATATTGTGAATATAGTTGTGCATGTAAGAGATTCTCGTTAGATTACAAAGGAAAAAGAGCTTTGAGGCCAGCGTAGATGCTGGTGTTGGTAGAGCTGCCTGATGTCATGCCTGAAGTGCATCCTGCTCCTGCAGGGTTGGCTCCGCTTCAATCCAGCCAGCTTCTCCGCAGTTTGTTGATGCTATTCTGTCTCGTTCTATTATTTTTCTCTTAGGAAGAGGGGAGTAGGAAATGTTATAATGGGTGTTAGGCCGTGTTTGTGTGTTAAAGGCATTTTACATTGTAGTTCGCGTATAAGAGATTTCCTGGCATTATGAAAGCCAAGTGAGGTATTGCAGGTTCTTGTGGTAAATTTACAGTTTAGGCATAGCACTTAATATAAAACCCTTTTGCTCAGGCTTGGGCGATTACTATATTATTCCCAACCTCCATCTGTGCCTGATGCTACAACACACTGAGTGCCTGCAACTGCTTCCAGAAGAAGTTCAGCCCCTTTTTGAAAGCATCCATTTCTTTATGACTTGAGCTGTCCACAGCTTTCATCCAAAAAAGACCTCAAAATGCTTTTACACGTGTATTTTTTCCTACTATCAAGAGGAGAAGCTACCTGTGGGGTTTAATAGCACTTGGGAGCATAGATAAGCTTCCAGGCTAAGAAAAGCATGCCCTATCCAGCTGAAATGGTAACAGCTTGGGATGCCTCCGGTGTCCTCCAGCTTGGCTGGGACCATGTTACTGCATCAGCGCTTTGAGGGCTTGAAGGAAAGGAAGCTATGGAAGTGGGAAGAGGAAGATTCCCCTTGAGATGTACTTTATATGTCACCTTTTACACGTGAGTTTATAGCAGCTAAGCCAGCTGATGACCTCTCTGTCAGGCGGAAAGGGACTGTGCAGTGAGAGGTCCTGCTCGCTCGGGCTCTGCAGGGAAGGGGAAATGCGTCTCCTCGCTGGCTTTTGCCCTGCTGCTCCTGCCCTGGCAGCTGAGGCTCTTCCAGCTTAATGTGATGGCAATAACGAAGTCTGCTGGATTTCACTGACTTTCTGATCCTTCTTTTTGGAGTTGTACAAAGATTTTTTTTGTCTATGGTCTCCATTATTCTGAAGAAATACAACTGTCTTGAAGTTCCTGAGAAATGAAGTCCCTGAGGTATCTGGGGAAGACTCTGCTGAAGGCATCACTCATGGCACAGTCCTAGATTCAGGAAAGTTTGGCGCTGTTGCTGGCTTTGTTACTAACCTGCTCTGTAATTCTTTGTTGTGCCTCGGTTTTTCCGGCTAAGAAATATGGTCTTGGAAGGCTTACCTTGCTGTTAGGTTTAAGTGTGTCTGAGTCAGAAGGGTGAACTGAAATTATCTGGAAGATTAAATATATGTCCTTGAGTATCTGCCAGTCCTCTGTTTTCATTTTTACAGGTAAAGACAGTGTGCGAGTCACGAGGTGTGCAAGAATAGCGTGGTCCTTGTGAATAAGACTTGCGTGTAGTGGCTTGCTGCACCTTTAGATGATCAAACTCCCAAATATCTAGAGATTCAATTGACAGAAGCACTTAAAACGTGCTTGCTTGATGGAGCCCCTAGTCAGACACCAGGAGATCCCGGCTCAGGCTCACTGACAGCTTTCTGGGACTGTCTTTCCATGGTCATGCCAGCAATATTGTTTGATCAGTGTCCCCTGGGCTAGTTTGTCTTCTCCAGCTCCGGCCCAGAGCAGAAGTGCAGGAGAGCGAGCAGGAGGAAGAGTGTGCGTTGGCTGGACTTGGATGCACAGGAGGCTTTCAGCTCTATTCAAGTGAAGGTTTCCAGGACCACCTCCTTTTTCAGTGGGAAATTTCCATTTCCCAGCAAAACCCAGGGGGATTTTACTGCTGGCAAATGGTTTCTAGTTCAGAAGTGCAAAGGGTGATGTTTTTACTCTGCCCCGAGCTTGGAGTGACAGAAAACGTGCAGGCACAGACTCGAGCGTGCCCAAGCCTGCTCTCCCGTCCGTGCCTCTCCAGTATGAACACGACCGAAACCAACCTGGGCCAGCGACGAGCTGCAGAGAGCACCTCCGAGGCCTTTCTGTGTCCCAGTTAATCCCAATTAATCCCTTTCTGCTGCTGACTCGGGGGCGAAGGCAGGGTGTAAACGCATGCGCCAGGGGAGCTGGCCTGGCGTTTCCAACTCGCTTCCCAGATGCACCTTTTGCTCCTAAATTAACTCGCTCATTGCTTCACGCAGGGCGCGCCGAGTTCATCCCGATGAAGCTCTCTGCGGGAGAGGTGAGCGCATCACGTGTCTCCGGAGGAAGAGCCGCTTCCTTCCCGTCGGCCCGGCCGTGTCCCGGCCCCGCGGAGGGTGGCCGGCCGCGGCGGCTCGTCTCGCGCGAGCGGCTTCCAGGAGATGGCATCTCAGTACGTGAGTCGCGCACCGCCGCGCAGCGGGACGGAGGGAGGCGTCTTCGGCTCGGATCCACCTCGGGTGCCGGACAGGACATGCAGAAGGGCTCAGCATGAGGGAACTCGTTAGGGATCCCGAAAAGCAAAGGCGAGCTCCCTTTAGCTACTTCCCAGGCAATCTTGGGAGAAGGAAGTGATCCGCAGGGCACCCAGCATGTAATTCCCAGTTCGACAGTGTGCACTGAAGGATAGTAATTCCCAGCAGCTCTGGGATCGGCAGCTGGAGGACGGCAGTGCCCAGAGTGGGCCAGCACAAGGGGCTGGCGGGGACGTGCGTACGGACAGACCCTCCCGGTGCCTTTCCTCAGCCTGTCGTAGTGTCATTCAAAGTCACTCACCCGGCAGACGTCTGGCTTTTAAGCCACGAATGTTTAGTTTAGCCTTTGCAGCTAAAGGCAAGCGAGGTGACAGTGACTGCACGTCATGTCACCAGTCTTCAAGGTGACAGTGAATAAAGCATGCTGCCTTTCATGCGAGACAGCCGAAGTGCGGAGGGGCGAGAGCAAGGCTTGTGGATGCAATGGAGGCTCACCGAGATGACGTGGTCTGGCCAAGGCCACCACCGCCACCCTCGCCCAACTCACCCTCGTAGAGCCGAGGTTGGAGGGGCAAACCTGGCTTTCTGCTGCCTGTGCTGGGTATGCCTGGCTCTGCCCGTGAATTTCGATGTCTCTGGGACGGACTTTTGGGTACTGCACTTCTAAACTGCTGCTTGCTTTCTGCTAAACTCCGGAAATTTGGTGCAGCGCTGCAGCTTCTGCGTCAAGCCAACAGCATTCATGCATTTCTGACTGAGCAATCGGAAAACGCTGCGCAATTGCGTTTTAAGTTCCCTAGAAATTAAGCTCCCATTAAGGTTTAATCAGCTCTTGCTCCAGCCACCCGGCACTGCTGTTTGGGATGACTGCTTATCTTAATGCTCTCCGTGTTTCCTCTAGAGCCAGTTGAAAAGATCATTAAAAAATAAAGGACCTTCCTCTGGGTATTGAATAGACCTCGGTGCACCTGGCTCCCAAGCAGATGATCTACAAGCGTGCGCTACCGGGGTTTGATAACGCCGACGCTAATCCGCACAGGCCTTTGCCAGAGCCGGGGAGCTTTGCCGTGGAGCGTGCCGGGAGCCAGCTCAGGTCCTCGTGGTCCTCGGGGCAGAGCTGGTCCCCAAGGGCTGCTGCGGCCACGGCAGCGCTCCCGCGGGTGTCCGTCCCCGGCTGCTGCCGGAGGGTGAGGGCTCCTGCACCCCTCGGCGATGCCGCGTTGCGGCACCGCCCTGAGCCATTCCTCCGCTTGCCTGTGTTTTGCGGTGCGCGCTGCCGGATGGAGCGGTGATCAGGATCGGGGGTCGCGCAGCGGCTGGGGCCTTCGGCGGTGGCTGTGCTCGGTTTCTGCTTGTCGCCACGGACCAGGCGCTGCAACGCTTGCTCCTCTGGGAGAGAGGCCGGCGTGTGCCAGGGCATCGCGGCAAGTTCCCAGCGCTGCGAGACGGGCAGGGGATGCCGGAAAACACCCCAAAAGCAGCAGCGCTCCAAGCAGCGATCCTGCTGTCCTGTCCGAGCTGGGAGCGCCGGGACGCTTCGTGCTCTGCGTGGCTCTTCGGTTTGCCCCAAACTGCTCCTCTGTGCCGGTAATGCCTATTTCCGCACGTCAGCCGAGGCTTTGGCATGGGACGTATCCGAGTGCTGCCGGCAAGGCAAGCAGGGGGTGGCGGCGCGCACGGAGGCGCCTCTTTGCCGCGGGTTTGTCCCCTGAACTGAGTCATTTCAAGGCTGGAGCTGCCAAAACTGCCCGTTCCCCTCCCTTAGGACTGCTTTATAGATCCGGCTTGCTACGGGCTGGTTTTGCCCCTGCCGGCCAGTCCTGCCGTGCCACGCAGGGCGTCGTTTGCTGCATCCCCTACGACAAGCTCCTATTTTTAGCAAAGTGCTCTTGGAAAAGGCTTCAATTCCTTGTTTTCTGCATAGGAAGCACCTGGCCTTGCCGGCTGCCTGCAGCTTTGCATTGGCGCGGAGGAAGCTTGGCTCCACTGGCACCGTGGGGCTGCTTGGAGGGGCTCGGAGCACTGGCAGGTCCTATCCCGCATCCCGCATCCTGCATCCTGCATCCCGCGTCCCGCTCAGCTCCCCTCGGGCAGCTCCCTGCCTGCGAATCATGTGCGCGGCAGCGGCCGCCGCGTAGATGCCGTTTCTCTTCCCACCTCAGCTGCCTCCCGGGAAAAACTCTGTCTCATCAATCGGAGCGTCGCGGGCTAATTGCAAGGCTGCTAACGCCGGATCTGCAGCAGCAGTGCCGTAACCTCCGCCTCGCCCCTGCTCCGTGTCGCTGTTAGAAAGTGCCGCTTAAAGCACAAGCGCACGCGGTCAGTTATTTTAATCTTTATCGCATCTGACTTGCGCGGCAGCTGCTCCCGGTGGAGAGCACGGCTTGCGGGGCGGCTTGCGGGGGGACTCGGCCCCCGCCGGCTCCAAGGGCCCCCAGGCTCGTTTCGGAGGGTGCCGATGGCAGGAGCCGCTGCAGCAGCTCCGTCCGCCAGGGAAAAAGGGCCGTGAAGGCGCAGGGCAGCGATGGCTGTTTCTGCTCCGTTATTTTCGTTGTCCCGTTTCGGCTGCTCTCGTGGCAGGAGCTCGCCGTGCAAGGAGCCGGCACAGCCCTTCCAGCCACCCGGTCTGCTCCCTCTTCCGCTGCTTCCCGACATTTGGTGTCCATGTGACGTCTCTGCTCCTGCGGCAAAGCCAGCCGATGGGATCCGTCCCCGCCACCGGCTGCGCTGGCGGCGCTGGCTCTTCCCGTGTGTGCCGCTGGGGCTTTCCTCCCGGCACCTTCGCCTATGCCGAAGCCTAAATCCCGGCCAGCTTGGACAGACGTCACACCGCTTTCCCAGCATCCGACGTCCCTGAGCCAGAGGGGAGACCCTCCTTCGTCCCGTGTGCGTTGATCCGGGGATGGGGATGGAGATGGAGATGGGGACAAGGATGGACATGGGGACAGGGATGGGGGGGGTGGGGATGGGGACAGGGGCAGAGAGTGGACAGGGCAGGAATGGGGATGGGGACGTGTGGCTGTGGGTGACAAAGCGCCACCAGCTTCGGTGACAATTTTTATTGATTTTTCCATAGAAGCTCCGCTTGGGAGCGCTGGGCACCTGGGAGCCTCCCCGGAAGGATGCTGCGATGCGCAAGCACACAAACCCCACCGCCACGGCTCGGGGACGCACGCCCCGGCCGGCTGCGCCACGACCTGCCGATGCTCCAGAGCTGCCGCGGCCGTGACCGACCCAGCCTCGACACCGGCAACCCGGCTCCGGCAGGATCCCCCAAAACTGCCCGCGGTGGCGCTTTCGGAGACCGGCTGCAGCCCCGGCCGCGGGGTGCCTGGGGCAATAAACAGGGAAGCAATAAAAAAAACCCCAACCCTGGGTTTGCACTAAACTCATCTTTTTGCCTTTTCGTTTAAGAACAAACTGCAAGGACGCGGCAGGTGGAGGTCGGATTTCCTTTCCCCCCTCCCCACTGCACCAGACCCACCGCAGCTTCAGCGTTTAGAGCCCTTTTCCCGTTGCACAGTGGTTTCTTTGACGGATCACGCTGGTTATAAGTGGAACAAGGTATGTCTATTAAATAGGTCCCGTTTTCCTTCAGCAGCTTGGCCACCTCATCAATTTTATGGGAAAAACGTGCCGGGATTTCCCCAAGGGAGGAGAAGAGCTCGCCGGGGCGGCCGCCTGCCCCCGAGCTGGGCGCCGGCTCTTCCACCCTCCATCCCACGCAATCGAGCTCCATTTGCTTAATTATTCCAAGGTTTTGACCCCTCTTTTCTCACTCCAAACCACGTGTTGCTCTAAGTGTCTTCACGGCCAAGTGCACCCTGCAATAAATGCAGTTTTGAGAAATAGGAAAATATAGCGTTATTTTGCCAGGTATAGTCTAATATTTGCAAAAGCATTTTAAGAAGATCTTGGTTCGATGTAGAGAGTCTTTCCCGTCACCTCAACACAAACCCCAAGTGTGCGACCGGGGATTTTTCCTCTTGTTGGGACTTCTCATTGCCAGAACGAGCAGGAAAACTGCACCGGGGGCGTTACAGTATTTTTGGTTTCCCAGCTTAGCTTTTGCTCCTGAAGCACCGAACGCAACGGCACGTTTTCCCTGGATCCGCTCCGGCACCGCGGCACGGCCGCTCCGGTCGCACTCGTTCACCACATAAAAACGCCGCTGCAAGCGCCCACATAAAACACTGCTTTATTGACTGCATTTGCCAACACATTGAGGAATGCAAAGGTTTTTCCGTAAGCGATGGGCCATGGTCCCAATGTGTATTAAAGCATACACTGTATCTAAACATGATGAAAATAATGGCAGACAGAGCTAGTCCAAGGCAACACAAGTAGCATGCATAATACAGTCTCACACAGAACAAGTTTGAGAACGTTATATTGCTTTAAGGATTAACTAACATGGAAAATGTACAAAAAGGAGAAATAGGTTTTTGCATTAATGAAAAATACATTTTTTTTTTCTCTACAAAGGAATTTCTAATACAAGAAAATAAATATTGCAACATAAGCCAAAAATAATTTAAAATTGCTCTTTTCAATATATTTTCAATATTTCTCTTTTATATTAACAAATGGCACATCACGTTCTTTGAAACAAAGAAAACAGAAGGGTTTCCTCCTCCTGCGACATTCATATCGTTTCCTGTAAAACTGATGTGAAGCGGGTCCGGTTGGTGTGTGGAATGGAGCAAACCGCAGCGGGGGGGGGGG
>NW_020448307.1:3869668-3871549 GCF_003343035.1 Apteryx rowi | reverse complement strand
ACTCTCCCGCTGCCCCGGGGCCCGGCCGGAGGAGCGGCGGGGGCGACGCCGGGCGAACGGGGGGTCCCGCCGATCGCGCGCCTCCCGAGACGCCTTTTCCCTAATAAAATAAATCCCTCTCTCTCTCTCTCTCTCTCTCTCATCATTTCAAAATAGATACGATACAGCAAAAATAGCCCCCCCTCCCTTGTGCGTTTTCCCCCCCGCTGCACCGGAGCGCCCTGCCCGCCGTTTTGGGCCCGTTTCAGGCAAAAAAAAACCTCTCTTTCCGATCGTTTTTGGGGGCCCGCGGCGGCGGGGGGCGGGGGGCTGCGGAGGCCGGTTGCTCTTTGGGGCGCCGCTCCTTGCTTCCCGTGCGGAGCGGACGGCGGCGGGACGCGGCGGGACGGAGGCGCGGGGCGAGCGGTGGAGCGCTGCTTACCATAACTGAGTGACGCACACGCAAGCGAGAGTCGTTAAAAGGCAGCATATTGATTATTGGTATGACTCTTATACTAGGATACTGTAGCTAAAGCTAGCAAGCCTGATAAGATAAACTAAGTCCTATTTACTGTATTTAACATCGTCTGAACATACCGAGCCTCAATCAGGGAGATTTTTCACTTCCAACCTCAATGGATTACGCTAATTTGTAACAGAGGTGGTGCCCGTTTGGCTGATTTTCTGCGTGTTTTTTTTTTTTTGTTGTTGCTGCTAATAACGCGTATCGTTTTTCCCACGTGAGGACGATTCGCAGGCATGTTCAGAGTCGCAGGGATCCCGGCCCCGGGCACGGCCCTGCCTGGGAGCAGCGAGGCTGCAATCGGTTTGCTTTGCTGCAATTTTTTTTTTTCTCGATAATAAGGACTTTTGAAGGCTGATAAAGATGACCTACTCTAAAACACCAAGACAGTCGATTTAAGGAGTCTCAGAGTTTCAAAAGAAAGCTCACAGTGGAATGAGCAAAAAGCATCGGAAATCAAAAGGGCAGGACGCAGTCCCGGCGGCGGCCGCGTCCCTCCGAGCAAGCTTGGAACCGAAAGCCGCGGCAGCGGGTTATGGATGTGTCTTTAGTCCTTGGTTGCTAGATAACTTCCACTTTCGCGTAATGACAAGTTTCCGGTTTCTGGCTGTGCTGCTTTACTGTCAAAATATTCTTTGGCATCCACAAAACTGTTTTGTTTGACTGATTTGTTTGATAATTGCAAGGTTTTTCTGTTTAAAGTGATGGGTTTAACCAGTTGCAGAAGTGTCCCAGGTTTCTTTTTTTTTATTTTTTTTAAACATTTTTTATTTTTAAAAAACAACAACAACAAAAGTTTCAGTGAATTCCTTTTTTTTTTTTTTGTTCCCTGAGCTCACACTGGGGTCACTCCGATAAAACACGTAGCACGACTTAACTGTGACCTTTGAAGCCAAAACCGAAGTAATGGTGCAATTAAGTGCAAACATGGAAATTCGCCTGACTCATAGGTAACATGGGCTTTTAAACAACATTTAAGGCTTATTGGGGACATTTT
This sequence comes from Apteryx rowi, assembly GCF_003343035.1. Classification (NCBI taxonomy): domain Eukaryota; kingdom Metazoa; phylum Chordata; class Aves; order Apterygiformes; family Apterygidae; genus Apteryx; species Apteryx rowi. The sequence goes on along the minus strand of NW_020448307.1, from coordinate 3,870,050 downwards.
ATGCATTAAATTATTGTAATATTTATAATGTCAGCTTCTGTGAATCACCCTCCCACAACGAGTCAACAGCTTGTAACCAGGATTTAAGGAATAAAAATAATTAAAAAAAAAAAAAAAAAGGAAAGAGGATAGGGAGGAATGAATTCATCACTGCCATCGTAGCGTTTGGGAGGAAAACAAAACGGCAAAGGCGACCGCCTTCGTTTCCCCTCCGCGAGGGCAGGTTTGGCCTCGGGGCGCAGACAGCGCGGTGCACGAGGGAGCTCGCGCGCAGCCCGGCCGTCGGAGACGAGCGCCGACGCAACGATGTCTACTCAACCTCGACGCCAACTCAACCTCGACGTCACCTCAACCTCGACGTCACCTCAACCTCGACGTCACC
>NW_020448307.1:3814095-3869542 GCF_003343035.1 Apteryx rowi | reverse complement strand
GAGCCAATTCTGTTTTTTCGAGGGACCTTTGTGGGGGTCTGGCGGTCTGCGGCGCGGCGCCGACTCCGCCGGCTGCTTGGGAGGAGGATGAGGAGGGTGTGCGGCTCGGGAGCAACCTGCCCGCAGCGCCGCTGACGCATCCTGATCCTACCGGAAAGGTGAGGGGGGGAAAAAAAAAAAAACAAATCTAAGGAGGCAAAGCTAACGCCGCGCTCTTCCACCCCGAGCGCTTTCCTCCGACAGGCTTTTTTGTGCTTTATTCCTTGTTTTAGCATCGCCGATTTTCCTTCCTCCCTGCGCGCGTGCGGAGACGTCGCCCCGCTCGGCGCGTGCCGGCGCCCGCGTCCGCCCGGCTGCGCGTAATGCCCGTGGGAGCGCCGTCCCCGCAGGAACGCGGGAGGACGCAACGCCGGCTCCCGCTCCTGCGCCTCTGCCGGGGACGTGCGGGGGACGAAGAGGGGACAACTAGGGTCACAGTAACCTACGTCAGTGAAGCTGAAGCTCTATCTCAGGCATATAGAGAAGAGAAAGACAACAGTGCTGAATCTGAAACTATATATACACACGTTAAAAATCCCCCTCGTTTGTGATACCAGGCAGAAATTGGACATGGCAGTTGTCACTGGGTTGAGGCCTCATCGAGCCGTCACAGTCGGGCAACGCGGCCGCGTTAGGACGCCAAAATGCTCATGCGGACGATATCCTCGCCGCCCGCCTCCAGCTGCCCGCGCGGCCCGCGGCCGCCGCGCGCCTCCCCGTCCGAGTCGCTCATCTCGGCGTCCGAGAAGTAGCCGTCCGTCTCCGCGTCCAAATGGCGCAAGACGGCCTGGGGCCGCTCGCCGGCGGCGGGCCCGCTCGGGGCCTCCGGCTTGGCGGGCTGGGAGCGGCGAGTCCCTCGGCTCTCCTTTGGTAATTTGAACCTCACTACGGTTTTCGGGCTACCTACTGAGTCAGGCACTTGGACCGCGGGGCTGGGCTCCGGCTGGGGGCAAGTCGCCGTCTCCTCCTCGTGGCTCGCCGAGCTCCGCGCGCCCGAAGAGGCGGGCGAGTCGCCGGCTTTGGCGGCAGCTCCCTTCTTGGCCGCCTTCCTCGCGTCGCTAGTCCCTCTGCGCTCCACGGGAAGCTTGGCCGGCGCCTTCTCCGACTTGCTGGGTCGCGAATCGCGAGCGAGGGGCTTCGCCGCGTCGTCCGACAAGTCGCTCGCGTTGTTAGTCCACTGCTCTGAAGCCTCCTGGTGACTCTTGAAGATTGCGTTCAGGCTGTTTTTGGACAGTTTTTTCTTAGTGTTCGTTCTCGTTTTGCTTTTCACCTTCTTCGTGGCCTCGCTCTGCTTGAAGGGAGACCTCAGAGAATGATCCATCATGAAACTCAGCAAGGTCTCCTCGTCCTGCAGGAGCTCCTCGGAGAGGCCCGGCGTGTTGTCCTCGTGGTGGGCGTTGTTGAGCGACCACTCGCTCATGGTCACGTTCTCGGCCGTGATCTGCACCGACTGGGCTAGCCAGCTGTTGAAGAAGGTCCCGTCTATGGGGAAGGAAGTCGCCAAGCCTGAAAAAATAAAAACAGAGAGAATTGCCTCAGAAGTCAGAAACGTCCAGCTTTCCCTTTGATAATGCAATAACTGAGGCATGCGGACTTCAGCAAAGCCCTTTGGTGCTACTGAAATGTTTGAAAGGTCAAGTGCAACGCGCCACGTGGGAAAAGACAAGGCAGCCTACTCAAGTACCAACGGTTAATTTGAGGTATACGGGTTTGCATGACAGCGATCTGAGCAATGCACCACGTGCAACGATGCCCTGCAAAGGTCTTTGCTGTGTGCTCTGCATCGGAAAGGAGAACGTTTCTAGAGCAGATGGGCAAAGCCCAGAAATGGCACGAGGACGCTCTTCGAAGGGCCTTGCCCCTAGTCCAGTGCACGCCGGGCTCAGGGCGAGCCTGCTTGGACCTCGCGGGCCTCCACGGCCGAGCGCGGCGAAGGCTGGCGGGACGGCTCGAAAGCCCGAAGGCGGCTGCTGCAGCAAGCCGAGCTTCTCGCCGAGGAGCCGCCGCTCCCGGACGAGGAAGGCTCGAAGGGCGCAACCCTCACGCCGATCCGGGCAGAAACGTCACAGTGGAGGGACTTTACCACCCTCTCCCCATGGGAAGCACAAACAAATTCCCCCGTTTCAACATCTGGCCTCTTGAGCAACAAGTTTCTGGGGCTCCTGCCTGCTGCGTCGGCTCTGAGAGCCGGTTTGCACTGCACTGGTGTGAGGGTTGCTTTAAATCGCATCAGGAATAAATGCAATCGGTAAGACTAATTTTGCAAGGCGTGAGTGTGCCCCAGCCCCTCACAGCACAGCTGCAGAACATGTTCACATGCAACCGTGAGGTTCGGCCAGCCCAGGTGACCTCCCCTCCTGCAGAGTCAGCAGAGGCCTCCGAGCTTGCTCAACCGACGGGGCACACCTCGTTATACACCAAGAGCAATCCTGCCTTTGCTTAGGCTTTCCCTTGGCTCGTGCGACTGCAAATGTTCCTTAGCGTCCTAAAAGGAGACCGAGCCCTCTTTAAACGCAGACTGATACGCGAGACTACACCCATTTTGTTTTAAATACATCTAATGTAAGCGAGCGGCACCTTCAACACGTTGTAGAGCCGCAACAGGAATGACCTTGGCGCATTCATTTCAAGCATTTCAACCCTTGTTGAAGACCCCTTTGAGGCTGAGCTTGACACTAAGGTCTCTGCTCCTCCACCAAGTCCGGGGATGAAGGCAGGCCCTCGGGATTTGACCTGTTGCTATGAAGATGAACTACTCCAGATACAGCCAAATTCCTAAGGGGCAGGAGCCGTTAACACACCTGTATGGTGCGCGGGAGAGACGGGCACTGAGCAGCAGAAAGCTCTTCTGGTCCAGCGCAAACAGCTCGGCAATAGTCTTGACTGCCCCACCTTTACGTGACTGCAACACGCTGCGCTCACCTAACTCTCTAACATGACCCTAAAAACTCAGCCGATCCTAACAGAGCAGGGCTCAGGCCTCGACACAGTTGCTGAATTATCCCGTGAAGAGTTAAGGAGTGGAAAACGCGTGAAAGCGGCTGCTGCGAAGACCTGCCCTGACCACGTGTCCCTGACCGCCAGCCCAGGCGCGCCCCGGCGGGGGACGGGGTTCCTGCTGAGCCGGTGTCCTTCGCAGTCACGTGGTGCCCGAACGATCGACAGAACCGACGGCAAGCGGGTGAAGGGGACCGATTTCCAAAGACCGTTTAAAGCCAGCTAAATACATGTGCAAAGGCAACGCGGGAGGCACGGGAGTTTGAGAACCATCTCCAGATCCTCAAAGGTGTGAAAACTCAAGAAGAGGAGCAGCGATGACAGGCTATGATGGAAAAAGCCGAAAAACTTCCTATAATTGTGTCTGAGGAGAGGGCAAGAAGGAACGTTACGGGCTGGGATGCGGCAAAGCAGCAGAGAGAGAAGCAACTCTAAAACCTAGCGAGAGACACACCTGCACAAGCACAACCGGTTTTGATTCCCATAATGGAAACCCACCAGTTCAAGGCTACAGCTGGTTTTACGGATCAAGGAAAATTTAGATGAGCCATCGCCGGGGGGTGAACCAGCTCAGGCCCCGGGACGTCCCCCAGGAAACCCTGAGCACCCACTGCCAACAGCGCTGGCGCTCGGCCGAGGGCTTCTCGGGCGCTGCGAGGCGCTTGGGACCCTGCGGTCGCACGCTGCAACGAGACGCCTGGTCGAGGCCGGGATTCCCGCTTCTCCCCAGGCCTCCGGCGGGGCGTCCTCGCGGCCACGGGCAGGCTATTGCACCGGACTGGACATCCACCAAGAACAGTCAGCGGGGCAAATTTTGGAATGCCCGAAGTGCGGTTTCTCGGCTTTCTACCCGCCTGTTTTTACGGAAAACATCAGAACTTAATTATCCGTGCGACTGGCTGCGTTTGCCCCGAGCAAAACCGCGTGCGCCACGCCGGGGCGGTTCAAGGGCAGGCGAGTGCGGAGGTCGTGCCGGGTCCTACCCCTGCCCCTTCGCCACCTCCTGCGCCGCTTGGCTTTTCTCCATGAGCCCTTTAGGGAAAAAAAAAAAACCCAGTCCCTGCCGCTACCTGCCTGCTGAGGGGGCAATGCAGCTCTCCTTCCTCGGAAGCTCCCAAGGGAGCTTGGGCCCTCCCTGATCCCAAGCGATGCCCCAAGCGAAGCCCCAAGCTCGTTGCGACATCCGTGAGGTTGCAAAGCCTCGGCGCAGCTTTCCAAGCGCTCCCTCTCCCACCCCGCTGCCCGGTTTTGCAGGGCTCGCTGAAGTTCGCTCTCTCTCTCTCCAAGACTCCCATTGCATTCGGCAGAAAGCGCCCCAGAAAACCAGGCGTCCCCGCGGTTGGGAATGGCACGGACAAAATGAGCACAAAAACTGCATTTCTAAAGGGAAAGAGGTAGCTCCCCCCCCGAGTCTCCGAGCGCCTCCCCGGGCCGGCGGCCGGCCCCCTCCGTCCCCCCGCGGGAGGCTGAGCACGAGCGCGCTCGCTGCCTGCCAGGCTCCCCCACCCGGGTGCACGGAGGGTCCATGCGATTAAAACGCGCAGCCTACGCGCTTCCTTCACCGGCAGCGCCGCAACGACAGCGCCGAGCGCACGGAGCACGAGCACTGCTCCGGAGCGGGTAAGTCTGATTTTATCCCCGGAAAGCAAAAAAAATTAAATAAAAAAAAATAAAATAAAGTCACCGTTCAGCGGTAAGTGCTATTTTTGCAGCGCATGCCCCCAGCCGGGCTCAGCCCCCGGGGCTCGGGGCGGGTGCTTGGCACCCCCCGCACCGGAGCGGTCTCGCCGGCCGAGCTGGGACCGCCCGCACCGCGCGCGGCGCTCCGTCCCGCTGCTCCCCGAGCCGGGGGCCGCCAGCGCCACGGGCCAACGCCGCGGCCCTAAAAATCAGACTTACCCAGTTGTCCCAACACAGTTTCGTTGACCGATTTCCTTTTCTCTGTCTTCTCGGGACTATTTTTTCTACCATCTCTTCCTTTCCTTCGCGGGTCACTTTTCTTACCCTTTGTCTTCTTCCCAGTTTGTTCTGGCATTTTTTAGAAAGAAAGGAAAACTCCATGTGAGAGCACGTAAGAGGGAGGCTGCGGTGAGCAAGTTACCCTGGGCACCTGCGAGACCTGCCGAGCTCCCGCGCGCCGCCGCGCACCGGCTCCCTGCGGAGCAGCGGCTCTTTTTGGGCCGCGCGTACGCTAAAGTCTCTATCGCTTAAGAAATCCGAGTCCGGCAGGTTGCACAAAAGAGACGTTTGAGCCTCGGTTGGTGAATTTGCCACTGGCACAGGCAAAGTGCTGCTGAAGGCAGCGGACTGGCCCGGCACTGGCCAGGAGCCCGGGGGCTTGCCGATCCCGCGGTGCCGTGCCGAGGCCCCCGCCACCACCGCTGCCATGCCAAGCAAACCTGGCGGAAACGGGACTGGCAGCATTTTTAACACGGACCTTGATTTGGTCTGACCTTTTGGCTGCGATAACTGCTCGGGTTCATACTGCGCAGTGATGAAAAAAACCCCCCGAAGTTGCAAAACTGAAGCAGCGTACTGAACATTAACTGGAGGAGGAAAGATGATCAACGTTGCCTATGGAAAGCCAGGAATATAACTCTTAGCTATGCAGATGTTCAGCTAAAAATCAGTATTTCCTAACCGGCCGGATTTATTCCTCTTGGGTAAACAGGACAAATAAGTAGTCTATGAAAGCAGAGCTTGCATTGCCAAGCCAAATACACCGAAGGTTTTTACTTACTCCGTTAGGTCACTCTCCCAAAGAAGTCCATGCTAACGCTTCTATTAATTTTTGGAGGGGGAAGACTATTGCCCTTAACCCAAACTTGGGAGTCTGGATGGCTGCGGGGACCGGAGGTGAGACATGAAGCTTTTCACAGCTTGGCCGTTGGGTCAACTCTGCAAAGCCGCCCAGTTCTCAGAGCAGTAACTAAGGATTCGATGCGGTTCCCGACGGAAAGGCGTCAGCTTGTTGCACCGGCCACCAGCGGGACCGGGAACAGCCTCGGCAGAGGGGCTGGGAGCGACCGGCTCGGAGGGAACCACTTCTCCTCCGCCCTCCTCGGAAACGCCCTGGGGAGCCGGGGAGCGACTCCGCATTGCACTTGCCCAAGGTGGGATTAACGGAGCATTTGCAGTCCTGGGGTTGCCCAGCCAGGAGCCCCGCACGAGCAAAGGACTCGCCGAAAGGAAGAAAAACAAAAGCAGGACTGGTATTTGCTGCATTCCTGCCAAATAGCTGCAGAAACGCAGACACATTTTTCACTTCACTTGCAAAATAAAAATATAACTTTGTTTGGACAGCGCAAGGGTTCTAAAGAGAAACAGGAATGTTACTTTCCGAAACGGAACCCGTCAGAATAGTAGCCGGGTTTCAAAGCCAGACAGTGTTTACTTTCCACTTCATGCGAAAAAAAAAAAACCAAAAACCAACAAAAAAAAACCCAAACAGGAGACAGAGGGGGGTGCATTTTACATGGGCAATTCTCACTAGTTTTATTAAAGATCTCCTGCTTAAATGATCACTTATCGGTGGGGAAAACAAACCCCTCTACTTCTGAGTTTTAATGTGGGAGCCATTCCAAAAACACCTGTGCCAAGAACATCTCTGGAGCAACCCCAGCAGATCTGGGTCGGTAACTACTGTGGCAGCAGTTCAAAACCAGACTCATCCGAGCAAAGTAATGCAAATGGCTTCCTTTTGCCGAAATCCCAGCTACGCGGACCGGCCCGACCAGGAGCCGCGCGGAGGGACGGCTGCAGGAGCGACCGCCCCGGCTCTCGCCCCCCTTGCTGCTCCGCAGCGGTGCAAGGCGCAGCGAGGAGCACGGCTCGTCCTGCAAGGTGCTGAAGGGCTCCAAGCGCTGTCAGCCGGAACCGGGGAGGCTTAGCAAACGCGTGCACGCTGAGAGCGTTTTGTAGGATTAGGGGCTAAAACGGGGAGCGTCTGGGATGACAGCGGGAAGAGTTACTGCCCTGTACAGCCCTCAAGTGACCCGCTTAAACGCGGAGGCGTCCCATTGCCTCCACGGTGGGGTTAAGCAGAAACCCAACGAGGGACGATGCAGACCGAGGGGTGATGCCAGCTCGCAGCTGGGAGCCAACGCGGGGGCAAACCGAGAGGGATACGAGGGAGAAGCCACGGAGGAAACCCGGTGCCCAGGACAGAGGAAACTGCTCGCTCAGGCACCGCTGGGCACAACAGCTCCCGAGACCGGTGCCGCCACCGAGCCGGCGCACGAACACGAGCCGCTCAGCCTAGTGATTACTGTCTGCTTCAACCCGGTGCAAACAGAAAATAAACCCCAAAACCTGCCGCTCGCCTCCGGGCTCGCTCCCGATTCGCGTGGGTATCTAGAGAGCAGGATTAGGGCCCGTAATTTCCTCCCCGCGTCTGGGATTGCGGTTTATGGCCGGAGGCGACCTCCGCTGCAGGGAAGAGCGCAGCTTCCCCAGGGAGCGGGGACTCCGGCGCCTGATCACCCGCGTGGCTCGGGGCGCCCGGGAGCGGATTCCTGCATTTCCGCAGCGGGGCTGCTTCGCTGGCGACAGCAGTGCCGCGGCTCCGGAGGCTGCCAATCCATCCGCAGCCCTAACCGAAAAACCCATCCCCTGAGACAGGCAGCTCAGCTCCAGCCGGCTCAGATCGTAAAACCGATGATTGGCAAAGGCGAACCATTCGGAGAAGGAGGAAATAACATTTGCATCAAAATGCAATAAGTAATTACAAAGCCCGCATACCGATCTGCCGCATGAATCACCCTGTAACTACAGCTTCGTCTCCGGTAACTCACCTTTAGGCAGAACAAACATTGCATTAATCGGAGGCTTGTTTTTCCCCGAGTACACGCGTGCCGTTTGCAAGGACGGTAACTCCGCGGCACCGGGCTCCGGGGCTCGCACGGCTCCGCGGGGCACGCGGAGGAGCCCTCACCCCCCGGACGCGGCTCCTCCTCACCCGTCAGCCTCTCACCCGGGCCTCGGGCCCATCACCCGTACCCACGTGCCCATCACCCGTGCCCTCGCGCCCATGGGGACTGCCGCTGGGGCCGGGGTGCCCAGCTCTCCTCGCCGAGGAGCTGCCGACTCCAACTTCACGACTCCGTTAGGGACAGGGGCAGTCGTGCGTGGGACGGTCCGACCTCTAAAGCCATTCAGAGGAAGGCAGGTACCGGGGCAGATTTCCAGATGTCCAATTCCCCCGTTTCGGGGGCGGTAAGCTCCTAACCTGCCCTAACAGCGAGGCTGCTCCTTGCACAGCATGGGCCACCAAGAGCTACGCTTGCGGCTGGAGCCTCCTGCCCCGCGCGGGAAAGGCCAGGCGTTTCCCCGGGAATATGGGGGAAACCGCCCGGCACGGCTGTCCCGGGGGGCTGGGAATCGCTCGCAGGACACGTAACACGGGGCTCCAGCTCGCGGCGCTCTGCTGGGACGCGTCTCGTGCTTGCCCAGCCCGGTTAGCTGCAAGACCGGGCGAGCGGGGAGCAGGGCGCGCAGAGCGACGCGCACGGCCGCCGGTGGTTTGTGGCAGCAGGAACCGAGATCTAAAGCATCCTTGAGCCCGCGCCGGATGCGGCCCGGGAGGCGGGAGGAATCCGCGCGGCATCCGAGGCACGGACCTCTCGGCGGGCGCAGCGCTCGGCCTCCAGCCCGCCAGCCAAAGGAAACGTCTGTAAGGCAGAGCTCGGCCCAGACAGTTCCCGAAGAAACCCCAAACACGTGATGGCTTCGAACGCAACGCCAAAGCCACAAACACAACAACCGTCGGAAGAGCCTGCCAAAGCGCCAGATGCTGCTGCTGGAAAAACTGTTAGGCAGCCACGGCGTCCGGGTCCTGCGCTGCCACCGAGAGAAAGGGAGGAGGCACCAGGAGCTGCGGGCTCAGGCACTGCTCGTTAAAAAAAGGGAAAAAAAAATAATAAAAAAAAGGCACAGAAAGAAACCAACTTTATTTCAGCTCCTTAACAAAAAGGCGCCGGAGGCTTCGCATGAAGCATGCATGATGTTCTCCGCTAACAGAGACGTGGAGCAGGGGGGATTACAAACTACCAGAGCTAAAAGGAGACGGCATCTAGGAGTAAAAGCCAGCCCGTCGGCAGCTTAACCTTCGATTCCTGACAGAGCCAGAGGCAACTGCAGCGGATCCAAAGCAACTGCTGCTAAAAGCATGCCAGGGAGCCAGCTGCCGCAGTTAAAGCCCCAGCGTCGGGAGCCCTGGGCCCAGGATCTGCAGTCTCCTTCCAAAGGGGAGGTGACGGCACAAAGTGCTCCAGCAGCAGCAGCAGCAGCTCCATGCCAGTCCCTGAAACGCTGCTTTCATAGGAATATCTAACCGAATGGTTAGTTGTGCTGCCTGAGCCCTGCGGAGAGGAGGATCGAGAGGGTTTTGTGAAAACAAGGATCTCTGACACTCCGGTCACCCAGGGTACGACTTTATTATGTGTTTCTGAACAAAACTGTAAATGTTAGGAGAGTCAACAGATGACACAGCGAGGGAGGGGACGGCTCTCACTGCCTTTAGGTGGGGCACCGGAGGCTTGCTTCAGAGGATGGCATTGACAGTATCTGCGAGAACAAGCTCTTGGAAGAGGTACTGACCTGGGTAAAGATCTTTCTCAATAAGCTTCATCTGGAGATGGAAGATCTGCTCCTGAAGTTTACAAATGGTGTGCTTCATTTTCTCCCGTCTTGTCACCATGTAACAGAGGTTTCTAACCTACAGAGACACAAGAAAGAGTTTCCACTTTAAGTTGGGCTCCAAAGCAGGTCCCCCGTCCTGGTGCACCAAAACCTCCGCCTGGGGCTGTCGGCGTATGCCAGCACTACAGAAGAGGGCTCTTGATCTCAACTGCATTAACACATATGAAAAAAACACGCAGTGAACGGTTCACGGCCTGAATGGCTCTATCCTGGCTCCGAAAACCAGGACCCTACAGGAGGCGAGACGGCTGGCTTGTCTTCAGAGCACGTGCGCGATGCACGGGTACCTCCGGAGACACGGTCTTGCTCACCGACGGCAAACCCACAACCCGACCACCAGCCTAGCCACCAGTCCCCCACAAAGCCCTGCCGCCACGAGCCGGCGCGGGGGGAGGAAGGGGGCTGGCACCCTCCTCCGCAGCCCGCAACGACCCGCGATCCCTCCCTCCGGCTGCCGAGGACGCGAGCGGGCGAGCGCGAGACCGGCAGGGCAGCGACGAGGTGGCCCGAGATGGTCAGCGCAAGCCCTGCTCTAGCACGGGACACTTCACCTATCAGTCTGGGCACTGTCAGTGCACAACTTCGTGGGCTGCAGAGGGTTTGGGGTTGGTTCTGGTCCTTTATCCTACCTTCTTCTGAACAGAAACAATAAGCAAGTTAATCTTTAACCTGCTCCATCCAAAGGCCCATGGCCTGAATTCACACGGATCTGCACTGCAGCGTCGCTGCTTCCCAGGGCTTCAGCGCAGCCCGAGCAGCACGGCACACACGGCGTCAAACAGGGCCAAGGGCTCCGGTAATCTGGTGTGATTAATCAAGATTAACTTTCAGTATTTATTGCGGTATAGCCTTTAAATTGTGCTGTCGATAAGCATTAGTGACCAATATCCGCAAAACGGGAACAGAGCCAGGAGAAACAGGGGCGAATTACTTTATGATCTTACCCAGGTATGGCGATGCTGATGACGCACCGGCTTTTTTAACCTCCTGGTAACTGTTCGCAGACCTAACGAAGGAGTTAACGTCCCTAAAGGAGCTTGAAAAGCTCAGGAGAAAGGACACTATAGAATTAGGGTGATAATGTACGGATGTGCACAGGCCTGGCAGATGCAAGGAGACCCAGACGTCCAGCCACGGGACCGAGCCTTGAGCTTGGGGAAGGCAGAGGCGCTCACGTAGGGTAGCTCAGCACCCGAGCCATGCACGTGCCCCGCTCACACTCCATCTAGAAACTGGCTCAAAAACACCCAGTGCCGGGTGGTGCGCTGCTCCCGTGGGTCCATGCTCAGTTCTCACTCACACATTACTTTCTCTGCATTTCACATGGATCCGGGCAGCGAGGGAAAGGGACCCTCTTCCAGCCCAAGTGGAGCAGGCATGGGTGGGAAGGATGGGCAGGTAGGGGGTGATGAGCTCCTGGAAGCCAGGGCCTTACGAAACCGGCTGTTTCTCTACAGCAGATGCCAGGGCAGAGGGTACGAAACACAGGGAAACACCCCACCGCGGCAGGGCCGGGTCGGCAGCACCGCGCAGCGGGGCAGCTCCGCCGCCGCAGCCTGGCCGGCTTCCTCCTCGCGTGGCTGCGGTCGGAGGGAGAGCGCGACTCTGTCACCACGGCGGCAGCGGGGGTCAATATTTTTGGAGGAAATGTACGGTTTCGGCTGTGAAACAGAAGATGCTAACGGTATCGAAGGCGATTTGACTGCGCGTTTCCTCCGCTGCCCGAGACGCCCAAAGAGCAAAACTGCAGGCGACAGAGCAAGGAGGGAAACTCGGTCTGCGGGAGCTCAGAGGAGGAACCGGCCATACGGGTGCGTTCAGCAGTTTGTACGGGCGCGTCAACGCTCGCACGTGGTGTCGGTGCCTCCTTCCGCTCTTTCCCCCCCACCTCTTTCTCAAAATCCGTTCTGCCGATGAAGCCCACACAGCGGGGCAATCCCAGGCCTTGGAGCCACGGAACGGAGAAGACTTTTCTAATTACTGACTCCATTCGCCAGCCCCGGCTGAGCACTCTCTCCTGGGCCACCCCGCGGCGGTGGCATCCTTCATCTCCTCCCAGAGACACCTCCGCAGCCTGCCCCACCACCGGGACCTCCTTCATCTCCTCCCAGAGACACCTCCGCAGCCTGCCCCACCACCGGGACCTCCTTCATCTCCTCCCAGAGACACCTGCCCCACCGCTGCGATGTCCTTCATCTTCTCCCAGAGATGCCTCCACAGCCCAAGCGCTCTCCTGCCAGGAGGCTTTCCTGGGCTGCAGCTTCCGTTTTGCCTTTTAAAACCCAACCAAGTTACTTCGAGTTATTTGGAGCACCTAAGAGACTTCGCTGCCACGTTTTCACCCTTTTTGACCCAGAACTGCTTGCTGTTTTCGGCGCTGGGCGCGTTTAGCTCCCCAATCGGCCCATTCCTCAGTCCTGTGACGCTTCCCCCAACGCCGCCTTCGTGCCGGCACGGGGCAGAGCCAGCTGCCCTGCCAGACCCTGCCGTCGTGAGCTATAAACTCCTACGCGATCACCCAAACATCCAGGGACCTCGGTGTCGCCTAAGGACAATTTGGAAACACTCACGTATATAGGAGAGAAAAGCTGCTCTTTTCGTTTTTTCCCCCGTAATCCCCTAGCTGTAAATATGAACAAGTGAGTTATACACTGTATACTTTACTACGTTCTCTCCTTTTTGTTCTGGATTGAAGGAAACACCAGACTAAAATTTCTTTACCAGGAGAACGACTGCCTCTAGCAACCTGTATATCAAAGCGCTCGGTGGTATCTCTTCTCTATGATTTTGTATTCCTGGAAGAAAACATTAGCCGTGCTCAGCTTGGAGACCGCGGGTATTTACACACGCTTACACAGCTGAACGCCGGCAGCGCTGCTCCCCCCAGCCCAGCTCCAGGTGCTGGGAAGCTACCAAAGCCTGGGAGCTGCAGAGCTTTTTGTTAAAGCTAATTTAAACAACCAGTTCTTGGAACAAGCTTTAAAAAAAGAAGAAAAAAAAAAGAAAAGAGGGTTTTGTTTTCACTGTTTGCAATCAGGGCAGCGGTGCAGTGTGCCGGCACCACGCGCGGCCGGAGCGGAGACCTGCCGTGCGCCGGCCGGAGCGGGAAGGAGACCCATACTGCTCGCCTGAGCGCTGGACTTTTTGTTCTGGCCAGGGTTTGCTGTTCCCTCGCTTGGAAGAAGAGCAAATACACGGATCCTCCCCGGGCCGATAGCGAGACGTGTCAGGGAGTCGTGAAGCGGGGACTGAACGTGGATGGGGAAGGACCCCGTGAAGCTGGGATGTGACTTTGGAGAGCGAGCAACATGGTAAAACTCAGAGTTTTGACACAAAGAAATGAAGGAGAAGCTGCCACGCCGCATCTCTGAGCTAGGCAGCTCCTTGCAAAGGCAAAGTGCTTTATCCAGAGATGCACAATAATTTAACAGAGCCAGGAAAGCCAAGCTGAGAGCAAGCGAAAGCAAAGGGAACTGAATTAGTCTTGTTTAGGTTTGCAGTAAAGCATACGAGCAAAAAAAGAAGAGCTGAACTTGTGGTCCTGAGATCCCGCAGCTGCAGGACATTGCCTACAGCCGGTTAGCGACCAGGATCACGCGGACCTCTGCAGCCCTCACCGACCGCCGGGCCCCGGCTCCCGTGCGAGCGCAGAGCGGCGTCTTCAGCACGCTGCCGAGGCCTGCGCCAGGCTGCAAAGCTAACCCGAACGCGCGGTTTGCTACCAAATATTAACGACCCGGAGCGGCACTGGGTGCTGCGCGCGAGCTGAAGCCAAGCCTGCGCCGGGGAGCGCCGGCCCCGCAGGTCGGCGCAGCGCTTGTACGGCAGGTTTGCACAAAACCGTTGCAAGCGCCGCGTCTCCTTGGGCCCCTCTTGAGGAGCTCTGCATCTTCAGAAGCTCCTTGACCAAACGCGTCAGACGGGCAGCGGGGCAGCAGTGAGGTAAAGGCAGCGGTGAGGTGTTCGGTACCAAAGGCCGACTCCGCCACAGGAAAGGGACCAAGCCCACCCACTGGCTGGAGGTCAGTTGCTCTCAGGACCGTCGAAAACGGGCAGGTACGGGTTTGCTCCGGGATCTCCTTCTCAAGGATGGAGCTAGGTCCGATACGTACTGCAGGGAGGCTCCCCTATCCCACCTTCCCCGCTGCCGCAGCTCTCGCCTTGCCCGCTCCTCCCGGGCGCGTGGCCATCGGAGCAAACCTGCATGCAGTCCGGCGCTCCGGCACACGCGGGGCTCCGGCGAGCTCCTGCCGCCGGCCGCGTGACCGAGGCGCCGGCAGCAGATGCGGCAGCAGGCAGCACGCGGCGCGACGGCCCGGCGCTGCCATCTCACCGGCGGCTGCTCTCCCTCGGCCGCGCGGAGGCCGCTGCTCCCGCTCCTGCCCCCAGCTCCCGCCCAGGCGCGGGCAGTGCCGGAGCCCCGAGGGACGCCAGGCGCCCATGGGGGCACAGCGCGGCGCCGTTCACACCGCCCGGCCAGCACCCCTCTCCCCGCGAAGGCAGGAGGAGAGACGCCAGACCCCCCCCCCACCCACATTTGCTCTTCTGAACTTACAGCTGAGACCGCCAGAAACTCATTTCATCCATGCCAGCATTGCTGCAGCGATGACATGCGCACACCGAGACCTGGACCAGATGGTCCACGCGACTGTGCCGCCTCATCGCGTTTCGAAAGGCCAGCCTGGGGACGAGGAGACGCGGGGGGACGTACGTGCTCTCCTCCGCTCTGGAGCAACGCCGAAGGGGAGCAAGTGCTAGCGGAGTCCGGCTGAGTCAAGGGACAACAGGGCCGACTGCGCCTATCGGCCCCAGCACACATCAAAGCAGCTTTGGCAGAAACGCGGGCACGGCATTAAAGCAAAAACTGTACTCACCCTCTCCAGGTCTTGCCTGAGGTGCATGAAGAGCTTCAAGCGCCGGTAGAGAACGTCCTGTTCTTGCTGGGCCAAGTTGTCCACTTCGTCTGTTTTTGGTGTCAGCAGCGGCTTGTTGGAGTTTGCTTTCCTCTTCAGCTTCCAGTACTGATAGACAAAATCCACCAGCGATTCGCTTAAGTCAAGGTTCTCCGCCACCTCTGAAGGCTTCACGAGTTCATAGAAGTCCTCCTCCAGCTGCTGGAGCTTCTGCTTCCGCAGCGTGACCTTCTCCAAGTCCAGCTGGGCTTGGTCGGGCTCTGTCCGTGCCTCCTCCGGGAGTTTGGTGGCGCCGGTGCTGTGCTCGAGGCAGAAGGACTTGAACTTCACTTCGTCATTGTCCGCTAAAATAGTCCGCATGTCGAGGTTGTGGTCGAAGGCGCAGGTGACGTGGAACGCCGTGACGCAGGCGGGCATGGAGCACTGCGGAGAGGAGAGCGAGGGTTACGCGGCGTCTCCCTCCCTGCCCGGCCCGCGAGCGCCTCCGCGGAGAAGGACGCGGGACCTGCGCCGGCATCGCGGCCGCGGGAGCCGGGCCGATCGGAATCGGCAGGCGACTGCTGCTCTGCAACGAACCCCAGCAGAAACCGCGGTGCGCCAGGTTTCGGCGGGCCCCTCTCCACCTCACCTGCCGTCCCTCCTCTCCGCGAGGGGCCTTGCCCCTCTTTCGCCTGCCACAAACGCAAGTTTCTGACAGTTCCTCCAACCGCGCGTGTGAACAGTCGGAGACGACGGTACCGTCCCCTGCGATGCTCAGAGGCTGCGAGCGGACTTCTCCTGCTTGAGAAGTTTTCATCTCCACTTCACCTACCTCCTTAAATTACTCCACTCGTTCCTGTTCCCACCTCTAGAAACTGATTTGCAAGTTTTACTGAAAACGTACCAACGGCGTCAAGGTCTGCGAGCGAAGCCGGGACCTCGGGAGCCGTCGGGGTTCCCCGCGCACGCGGCCTCTACGGCCAAGAGTTTCTCCTCTTGGAATTTCACAGCCTCTCATGAGCCTCATCGAAAAAATAAAATATCTCTATGCACATGGGACAAAACATCTTGAAAACGACCTTTCTAGAGCAGGCACGGCGGCCCGACTGTTTAGACTTCCAGCAATTCTGCTGGAT
Organism: Apteryx rowi; assembly: GCF_003343035.1. Classification (NCBI taxonomy): domain Eukaryota; kingdom Metazoa; phylum Chordata; class Aves; order Apterygiformes; family Apterygidae; genus Apteryx; species Apteryx rowi. Next base: position 3,853,779 of record NW_020448307.1, on the reverse strand, counting down.
GACCTCACGCTCGCGGTGCTGTGGATTGCCCAGGCTGCAAAGCCGGGAACCTGCTTCCCGCGGCAGGAAGCGCCGCTCCCGGCCAGCGCCGCCCGCGGCACGCGCCCCCTCCAGCCTGTAACTGCGTTTTAAGGCTCAGGGTGCTGGGTAACTACATAAACCATAACCCAGAAGAAACCAGTCTGTTCCAGCTGCTAACGACCAGTTAAAGGGCAATAACGAGCCCCGTTAGTGCAGGCGCCGCGTTCGGGCGCTCGCACAGCGCCGGCTCTCGCGGGGAGCGTGCAAAGGCCGCGCTGGTTCCCGAAGGCTGAGGACAAACAATTCGGGATACGGTTTTAGCGGGGTTTTGCTATGTTTTAATTTTCAAACGGGAAGAAACGCGACGGAGTATTGGCGGGACAGACGTTTTATTGCTTTTTATCTCTGCCCCGTCCGCCCTGGATTCCTGCGCTGCTGCTAAGCGCCGTTTTTGGATATTTTTCCCTTGACTTTTTGTTTATGGATCTGCTGGCGCTCGCGGAAGCGGGAGGCTAATAACGCCGCCAGGGCCAAGAAAAGCGCGAGCAAGCTGGCGCAAAGCAGCGCGGCGCTGCAGCCCGCCTCCCCGCCGCGGGCGAGCCGGCGACGGCCTGAGCGCCGAGCGCGCGTGGTTTTGGTAACGAAAGAGGGAGGGGGGGAGCGCAGCGCGGCGTTCGGCTCCCGCATCTCTTCGCTGGAGCCGGGGCATCGTGCGCCGGCTGCCGAACCGCGCACGCTCGCTCCCGAAGTCGCCGAGCGAGGATGAACACGGCAAGGAGATGCAGCGGCATTGGACGGAGTCGCTTTTCCGCGCTTTAACGGCACTTGGAGGCTGGAGGCCTTCGCCAGCTAAGTAAGTTCGTTCCCTTGATGGAGCTTTCTCGTCTGGTAGCCAAAAAGGTAATTCTGCGGCACGGAGCTATAGGGCTCCCGATGGAGGCGACTGTTTCTGTTTCGGCACAGCAGCTGGGGGTGCTTTAAACTAAATCGCCGGGAAGATCCTTTTGTGCTGTTATGCGCATAAATATCCACCGCGGCGACAGGGAAGTGGACACCACGAACCCGCTGCCTTCAGCGGCCTAACGGAGAGCAGGCAGGAAAGCAGGCAGGAAAGCAGGCAGCCACGTCACCTCGCTCCCTGCCCGTGCCCGTCACTGGCGGCGGCAACGTGCCCCTGGTCTCGCCAGACCCCAGCGCCCAGCGCGTCTGCGAGCAGGAAAGCCGAGCCGCGCTGCCGCAGGGATAAAGCAAATAAAATGACACCCGTCCTGGATTTCTCCTCCGACAGATGGCAAGCAGCAGCCGTCAGAAGCCGTGCCCAAAATGCAAATAGAAAATCGTTAGGCAGCGCGGCTGACGGGCCGCAAAGACAGGTACCCGCTCAGCAGCAGCTGCCCAAGGACCTCGCACAAGCGTACCGGGCGCCCCAAGCTCCCGCGAGCGCAGCCGGCCCCTGGATCGAACCTGCTCGCCGTCGGGCTCCGACACGCCAAATAACCCGGGGCGCAAGAGACCGGTGCAGCCCCCAAATCTGATCGCGCCTTGGCGGAGGGCAACGGCGACGCTGTCTTGCGGCTCCTCTCGATCCAGGGACTCGGAGCAGTTTGCTTCGGCAGCCGGACACAACCCAGCACCACCCCGAGCACAGCTCCAAGCCAGGCAAGGGAGATGCACCAAGGGATGAACGCGGCGGCCTGGTCCTTAGTCCCGAAGTCACCCTTGCCAGAGGGAGGATGTTGTTTCCAACGCAGCCGGCCGGGCTGCAGGGCTTCGCTGGGACGGGGTCGGCGCTGGGGGCCCACGAAGCTCACAGCAAGCGGCAGAGGAGCGCTAACGAACGCCTGCCTGAGCGGGAGGCGACGCCTACCTAGGGCTTCTCCTCCAAACCCATTTTCTCCAAAAAAGAAACTCAGAAGACGATGGCAGCAGAAGATCGTGCCGCTTGGAGAGACCTCGTTGCTATCAGCTAGCGGAGACCTGGCGCTCTTGCTCTCGTGCCGGGCCGTGGCGGTCTGCTGCGAAGAGCCGGGGGGTCACAGCTCAGGCAGGAGCTTGGTCCCTCCGGGCAGCGGGAAGTGCAGGGTGCCCTCAGCCTCTCCGGGAGCTTGGCGCGGGGCCGGCAGCGTGCTTCCTGGCACTCTCCTTGCCCCTTCGGCAGCCCACATAAGAAAACCTCTAATGGATCCGGAGCTCCCCTTGGCACCTCCTCATGTCCGAGCACAAGAACCACCATGAAGTCATGGTTCCCCTTCCCCGGAGGCCGGAGAAGCGTGCCTACGGGGCCGTGTCCCTCGCCAGCCTGTGTGCCACCATGCCGATCTGCACCGGCTTCACAGCTTCTTGCAGAAAAGCAAGGGAAGCAGCTGTGTGCATGCAGCAACATCAGAGGCATGGGGAGGAGCGGGGAGCCTCTCTTGAAGTTCCCCTATCTCTGTTTCCATTTTGGTGGTCAAATTTGGATGGGGAAACCACCTAGATGCACAGAGCCTTGGTGCCCATGCAAAATCGCTTCCCATTCGTAGCTGCAAACGGGGTAGAGGCGGATGTTTTCTCAAGCTGCGGTTCTGCCTATCAGCGATCCTCCCTGCCCGTCCAAGATTACGGCCCTCGCTCCTCCCGTTCGCCTTCCAGCAAAGACCGGTTCCAACCGGCCACTTGGAAAAACTAGTCCTGGAAGCGGTGACCTACCTTCCACCGACCTGCCGGCACCTGGAGCACCTAATTCCTGCTGCCAAGATCGAAAGCGAAGTGCTTTAACAGAAAACAACCTTCTCTTTCCAGAGCTGCATCCTAAACCTAAAACGCTGACAAAGGTAGTTAGATTACACCTGCATAAACAGGCACGAATCAAAAATATGCTCCGTAAACATCGGCTCTCAAAACAGAGCTCTGGACCTCGGAGCAGTACGAAGCACGTTTATTTGTCTGTGGGCGAGCTTGCTGCTGGTTTACCCCATAACTCCTTAAATAATGGCACTGGCTGCCCTTCCCTTTTCCTGTCCCGCAAGAGCTGGGGTGGCATCGACAAGCCCTCTCGGCGACAACCTCACGAAGACTTATAAACCGCGAGCTGTCAGCAGCCGAGACAGTAAAGCTCCCCGTCCTGCTTCAGGTGACCTTTAACGCAAATCCACCCAGCGGAAAGGTTCTCGCAGCTAACGCGTGATGCCAGTGCTAAGAGGATGAAGTGTCTGAGAAGCTGAAGTCTTTTTGATGCTGCCAAGTCTCTTTGACTCGTTTCCCTGCCCTTCCGTTCTTTGAAAGCAGTTGCCGTTATGACACAGTATCTCCATCTGGCAGGGTGAATAAGCAGATCCACCCAGAACCATCAAAAAGGAGTGAGTCAACGCTAGAGATTTAAAGAAATATTGTGAGATTTCATTTCAGGCTCAAGGGATTGCTTTTAAATAGCTCCCTTCAAAGTATTAAAACCAAGGCAGTCGCATAAACACAGCGGAGCCTGCAGATCCCCTACTCCTCTCACCCTGCTCAGCCAGCCAGCTCCTTTTCACCAACGTACATCGCTACAGACACTGATCTCTGAGATGCAGCTCCCGTTTCTGCACAGGAGGTGATTAGTTGGGCTTGGAGCACATCCAAAACCGTCTCCCAGTTTTCAAAGCTTAATGGCTATTCCATGTCCTTCTGCATGTGCAAGACGGCTGCAGCTTCGACATCTGGTCTGCCAAAGAAAGCAACAAGTAGCGGTCCCGCGTGGCAGCAGCCCTTCCCCAGACTCTCCTGGGATGTTACGCGGCCAGAGCAGGGCGAAGCAGACGCAGTAATCCGATGCGGACACCGTGGCAAAGCTCCCCCCACGCTCTCCCACCAAGGGCAGCGCGGTGTGGGCTGCAGCTTCTGCTCTCTGCCCCAGAGAGGAGGGCCGTCCCCGAAAGGTCTGCCTTGCTTCTGTAACGCAAAATGCAAAATCTAGTCCCGTCTTCAGCACGCTGCTGCCGCGGGAAGAGCAGGAAATCGGACGTCTGCAGTGGTTTGTGTAGGCAAAACAGGAGAAAATACGGGAACGCAACGAGCGGTAGATGCCCTGCTTGCAAGCTCGCAGGCCTTTGAGACTAGTGAGGGCTAGCGAGTCCTGGAGCTTCTCGATTCCCCCAAAACAGAAAGGTTCCACATCTAACCCTACCAGTCTGTGAAATACTTGGGCTCTGAGTCCCACGGGTATCTTATTTTTCTGGCAGCTACTCCAAGCCTTACTGTCGGAGGTTCCCGATTTCAAACCAAGGTCGTTTGCAGTCCCGGTAATTACGATGTCACTACAGCAACATCACTGTGTTATGCAAAGAAAGTTAATCTAGATTCTTAGCATCCAATACATTAAATAATTACAGACAACAACATTTGATGATGTCTGATCGGCGCTCGTGCTCCCCGCTGTCAGGTTTATTCTGTGTCACAGACGTAGAATAGGAGGAAACCTTGGCCAGATCGAGTCCACCGACGACTCGAGACGCTCCGGCAGCTATTACAGGCGCAACCGAGGAGGGGCGAGCGCCTTCGGCACTGGGGTACCTACCTGGATACACGTCCCGGTGCACTCCTTGCAGAGACTGCAGGACAGAGCCCATCTGCTCGCCGGGATATGGGAGATCTTCGTTATGGGTTCCATTTTTTCAGGACATCCAATGCTAACCTGGTCACAAAGCAGAGGACGCGTCGTCAATACGGGTTAACAGCACAAACCTCCTCTAGGGGAAGGTCTGTGGCAGCCAGAACGAGCGATGGAGTTTTTGTATGTTATTTCTCAGGGTTACTTGTAATTTGAAAAAAAAAATAACCCCCCACCCAAACCCAGAAACAAATATGGATGAAATGGAAGGAAAAATTTATGTTAGAGGGCAATAGTGCTGCCTCCTCTGGATTAATTTGTCATTCGGACACTGCTGAATAGCTCAACCGGGCCCAAAAAATTAGCCTTATCCGACGCGGGTAGGTGTCCCTCACCCCTGGGCAGGAGCTAAGGACCCTGCGCTCGCCCCGGCCCCAGCCGCCCTTCTCTCCGCACAGCTCCGAGGACGCCGGCGAGCGGAACAAGCGCTGCCGTCTTTCCCACGCATCCACCCGTCTCCTAGTTTGGGGTCCGGAGGGCTCCGGGGGGCCTGGGGAGCCGAACTCCGCGCGCCGTGCCCTCCCGCGGGCCGCGTAGCGTCTTACTTCAGGTATCCATAAGGCACAGCTAACGTGGACCCACTTCGTCCCGCTGCGGGTGGGCTTGAGGGCTCCCCCTCTCTTGGGGCACAGCAGACACTTCGGCTGGACGCCCAGGGCGCAGGTCCGGCACAGCCAGCTCCCGATGGGCACCTTCAGGATGCCGTAGCAGGCCTGCGCGGACACGAGCGGCGCCGCGTTAATCCCGGGCCACGCTTCCCCGGAAAAGCGCCCTCCCGCCGCAGCCCTGCACCGAGTCCTGGGCGCGCATGGTTTTGCGTGCGGCTGGCTCCTTGCCCCGCACCCGGGCATCGGAGCGGCAACAAGCAGAGCTAAAGCAGTCCCCCAAGGGCAGCTAGCTCGAGCCCTTTTTTTGGTGGACTCGTCCCACGCGGCACGGAAAGGACGAAATGCCGCGCTGAGAAAACCGCTTAGGTAAATCAGGGCCGCAAAGCCGCAATCCCACGATTGAGAAAGGCGGCCGCGTTGGTTAAAAAACCAACCGAGATTAAAGGGGAAGTGAAAACAGCTATATAAAGGTAGAAACGAGCGAACGTAGATCAGAAGCAGCTAGGAACCCTAAAGAACTGGCAAAGAAATCCAAGGACACGAGGACAAATCCATGGCCAGGGAGCTGGGAAGGGTTTCGGCAGGGCGCCGCAAAGCAGACGTGCTTAATAAATATTTCTCTTCCGTACTTGGGGAAGAGCCAAATGATAAGCCGTATCACGTAATAATGATAAAATACTTTCCACTTCAGCACTTACGAGCGTATTAAAGGGCTACCACGAGGACCAGACGGTTTAACCAGCAGGTCCCAAAATCCCACGCTTTAGTTTGCCCCAGCGTGTGAGCTGCCTCTAGTTTCTCAAGGAAAAAAGTCCGTTTATGATCAGATCGTTACACTAATAAAGGATTAAAGAAGGTAATACTGTTGCTGCTGGTCTATACGGGTTCGTGGAGCACAGGTCTTGTCAAACCCGGCTGCGTTTCACGGAGAATCCAAATTTGACCAATAAGCCGTTTCTGTAGCAGATTTTTGTACAACATCTGATTCGGTCCCAGACAAAATCAGGAGAATAAACGGGCAGACCGACCTCAAAATCCGAGGTAAGCAGGGAACTCCTACAGGCGAGCGCGTAGCTCCAGCGGAGCCGTTCGGCAATCTCGGCTCTCTGTCATTTATTCATGCGGATTTTGGAGCTGCTGAAGGTGAAGTGATGCTCTAGGAACAAATACTACAGGGCCTGGTAACCAGTGACCCTGAAAACAAGACCGATCACGAGCAAAACGGAGCTCCCCGGCAAACGCCGGGCCACGGTGCTCCCTGCACACGCAGCCGGAGCGGCGCCGAGCGGGAGCCGAGCGGTGATTTCTCTCGCCGCGCTTGGGCGCTCGGTGGACACGCCGACATGCCGGGCGGGAGCCGGGCTGAAGCCGCCGCAGCGCCCGGCACGTCCGGCCCAGCCACCGCCTCGCCACAGGGAACGGAAATTTGGTGGCTCTGGGACCAAGACCTAAGGGGCTGAAAGTTGGAGATGGGCAATTTTCACGCTAAACAGAAACGCAGCATTTTCGCCGTGAGAATAATGAACCAGAACAACTTAACGGGGGGGGGGGATTCTTCCTCACTGAAAATTTCAAAATTAAGATTGCAGGCGTTTTCTAAAAGATATGCTTCGTAGGAATTAATTAATAGCAAGTCTCATGGCTTGCGTTATGCAGATTAGATGATTACAACGATCCCTTCCGGTGCTATAATCCAGGAACGTATGTCTCGGCATAACCCTTCCTCCCGTCCCTCCGCTGCTCAGCGAGCTGCATCTGCTGAACAGCACGACGGAGCCGGGGCCGAGCAGCAGCAGAACTCGTCCCGCGTCCCGCATCCCGCATCCCCTTCCAGGCTGAGGGCTCGCTCCTTGCTCAGCGTGTGAATCGTCCCGAGCACGCTAGAGCCTCCTGAGAAAATCCAGCAGCCCGTCTCCCAGCTCCGCACCCGTTCATCCTGGGAGCACGCGGGAAACACGTAACAGGGCAGAAGAGCGAACGCCCGAGGAAGGAGGAACATCCTCGTGCCGCAGCCGGGCGTCCCGGCGCGACGGCCGGGGGCGATTCCCGCGCCGCCCGGGAGCGCGCCCGCGGAAAACCGCCGCCTCTGAGCATTCAAACGCGGCGCTGGCAAAGGCACAGAGGAGGTTAGATAGGAAACACGACGCCGAGCAATACCCTGATCTGCGGCTCCGGACTTTGCGGCTTAGAGCGCAAATCAGGGCAGCGATTAGATCGCAGTCAGCTGAAGGGTTGACAGCAGACGCGAGGCCCGATTCTGCGCTCCCTGCAAGCGCTGGAAAAGCTCCCGTTTCTTTTAACGGCCTTTAAATCCAGCCATCGGCCTGTCATTAGGGCGCTCGTGGCCCTGCAGCGGCCGCATCCCGGGTCCGTATGTCCCGGCAACGGAGCCCACCCTGCTCCCTGCTCCCTCCGGACCCTGCATCGCACACGCCGACCCGCTTCCCGCCGGAGCCTGCTCCTCACGGGGGACGGGCGAGCTCCCTGCCCGAGATTTCCGCAGGGACTGCTTTAAAAAAAAAAAAAAAAAAAAGCCCTCCCGAATCGTCCTGGTATTTTGTGGGATCTGATTCACCGATGGAAACCATTCAAAACACCCACCTGCCGCAACTATACATATCTCAAACGCTCCCACCTCCAGGAAGCGCTGATGGAAAAGCTGCCCGAAAGATCAGCAAATGGATCTCTTGGGAGAAAAAGAAGAAAAGGGAAGCGGAGAGCGGCTGGCTCTCGGCTCCGGCCCTCCCCAGCCCGGGCAGCCGGTGCGGATCGCGGCACGCCGCCCTGCCGCGGGGCCCCAGCCCACGCGCTGCCCTCAAAGGACAACGAGGAAGGTTCCCCAGGTCCCAGCGGGAGCCCCGTCGCAGGCACAAGGAAAGCCCACGCGACAGAGGTGCTTCCCATCATCTGTACGCCGGCGTTTTCCTAGTGAACACCTCCCTTCTCCGAGCAGTGAGCACACGGACAGGCCCCGGAGCCCGCAGACACCATCGCAGTCCTTCCCGCTCCCAAGCAAGAGCTGGAGGCATTTACATTCAATTCTAAAAATAACACATTTTTCTTCAGGCACTAAAATCAAATGAAGCTCCACACTCCTGCAGCAAGGACGGAAGCCCTGCCACGTGAGGCAGCGGCAGCGGAGATGGAAGGTCCTTACGCCCCCAACGCAACCCTACAAGGTTACCGTCATGGACAAGGCTGGAGGAAAGACTCGCCCGTCCGTCCCGCTAGCCAGCGCAGGATTGCAGACTAACACCCTTCCCAGCCCACCGCCAAGGGTCCTGCACAGGACCTAGCTCTGCACACAGCCCGGTCTCTCCTGCATCCTACAGATCCCTTGGCAGCAGTTTAATACGGAGAAAAGTGGCAGGGAAGAAGAAGGGTGGGAGAAGAACACGCACATTAATGGAAGAGGAGGCAGGAAAAAAAATCACAGAGATGAGAGTAAGAAGGAGAGGGCAAAGCAAGAACGCGGAAAGCCCTAGAGTAGCGTTCAACCTCTGCTGGCCTACTGCTCTGTGCTGCGGGAAAGAAAACAAGAAAAGCAAGTCTGAAATGACATCAGGTCTGAACAAGACATCGTTTGCTACCCAAGGACCACTGAAGAAGTGCTAGGAATCGGTCAAAAAAAGCTCAAACGCTGGTCTACAGTAATTCAGGGACGGTGGGGGGAAGCAGGAACGGAGCAGCCCCAGAGGAGGAGGCGTAAGCGCAGGAGGACACCCAAAGGCGAGGGTCTCCACCCCTGCTCCCCAGGGACCGCGCGCCCGCGCCCCGTGGGCCGAGCAGCCCCGGCGCCGCTCACCTGGTGCACGCAGACGTTGCACTTGTCGCAGAAGACCATCTCGTTGCCGTCCTCGCCCTCCGGGGAGCGGCACACGTCGCACACCACGTCCTCGTCGTACTCGATGCCGAGGCCCTCCTCCGTCTCGATGGCGATGTTCATGTTCTCGTAGCACATGGTCTCCAGCTCCTCCAGCACTCTCTCCAGGGTCATCTCGTCCAGCTCCGGCTTCTCTGCAAGGCACGAGAGACACGTTTTAGATTTCCACTTAAGGGGCAAATCCGCGGCGCCGATAAGATCCGCGATTCAGAAAACGGCTGTTTCCAGCTTGGGATACAGTTTGCGTTTCATAGACAGCAACAAAACATTGCTGCCGGCTGGGAGGAGAGAAACCCGTTGAGCTGAACCAATGCGGATAATTAGGTCTGACAGTTTAAACGATCGAGGAGACAAGTTCTGCAAAGACGCTTTCCGCAGCGAGGGCTCACACGAGCTTTGGCAACGCAAAGTCACTGCTTTAATTGTGAAGACTGCGAAAATCGACCCTTTTAAGGCCAATTAAATGGAACTGTAAAACCGAAGCCAAAGGCTGAAATCGAGGACAAATGTGTTTTTTCCCTGGTTGGGCCCACAGGAGCCGAAGGTCAGGCCCAGGGTGGGCTCGTGTCTGCCGGGTTGCTTTTTTCTCTGCCTGCACTGGGGTCCTTAGCGAAAACACGCGGTGGAGATGCTTTACCAGAGGTTTATCCCAAGGGAGGACTGGGAATATTAAGCCAACCCCAGGAGAGCAGCGCGGTGTATCCCTCAGCCAGCAACACCGTTACGGGGAAAGCACGGAGGTGGGGAAGGCGACACCAACCCAACGCAATTAAAACCACGTCATCTTTGCGCTTCGTTTGCACGCGCCGTTTCATCTCTAACGATGGCTGGAGTCCCTATCCCAGGCTAAGCGCTGGGTCCGTGAGATGCTTCCCGGGCCATTGGTGGCTCATGGGGGGATGCGGCCGCCGTGCCGCTGCTATCGAGGCAGCGGGTGACGAATGGAGCCGGACCATCGCGTTTGCCTTGACGGTGCCGCCTGTGCCGCACGTGCTCTACGGAGACGCGAGCCTTGGCTTTCCTCCAAGCACGGCTTCACGCAAGCGTTATACGAGCCCGCTAAGAAGATATTTTTCTGGGTCAGTGTTCGGAATTGGCAAACGTCGTTACGAGCCCTGGCGCAGCAGCGCCAACCTGGAATTACTCCGTTTCTCCCCACATTTCGGGCTCTGGCTCCCACCTTGCGGGAAAGCAAAGCGACCAGCAGTGTCTCCTTCCCCACCGTGCCGGCGGCGCTCAGCCCGAGCCGCTGCCCTGCCCGCGGCAGGAGAAGGGAGGAAGGAAAGGGAGGGCGGGTTTCCGCAGGAAACTCAAGCCTGACCTGCCGCCAGGGTCAGGACCACGCCGGCACCTGCACAGTTCCCATTTCACTGCGAGTGGAAAGAAACCTCTCGGAGCGGCAACCGATCTTCCTCCCCGCCTGCGCTCCCGCGCGCTCCGCGGCTGCCGCGCCAGGCTGTAAATTTTTCATTGCCAGCGATATCCACCCCGCCGCTGCCAGCTTAACCCTTGGGAGAAAGTCAGCGGCGACGCCGAAGCGCTCACGCTCCGACCCAGCGCTGCCCGTCCGGGCTGGAGAGCGAGTCTCCATCCCGCAGGAGCCCTGGGCCCGGGGGCAAGAGCAGCACTTGGCCCTCGAACCCCCGGTGAAACCGTCAGCGACACCGGTGACGGAGCAGGGTTTTCTGATGAGTCCCCATGCAACGTACTCGCTATGCCGTTACACTGGAAAACGCAGATCCCTCCCTGCCCGTCTCGCTCACGCACACGCTCACACTCCGTTTAGAGGTAATTACAGCGGGAAGCCGTTTGCCAAGCTCCGCTCAGATACCTCGGAGCTTATTGAATCGGCAATTGTACTTGATGGGGATGAAGCGATTAATCGCTTATGAAGCACTAAACAATGGGGCCTGAGGGTGAAGTTCTTTTTCCATTTGTGCTCCATTTATCTCCTTCTGCATCATATAAAGTTACTGCTATTAAACTCCATTCATAAAATTGTCATCTTTTTGGCTGAGAAAACGCTATCCGTATTGATCGTGGCCAGCCAAACAGCAAAAACAAAAAAATACTCAACCAAAACATTCCCTGTGCTGTAATGCAATAGTAACACCATTATTTTCCCTGTGGAGCGAAGTGCAAAGACTCAGATGCTGATCTTGGCTACACTGAATAAATCCAGCTGAATCAGTCCAGGGACTAAGTCCCGGCTCACAACCACGTGCCTGAGAACACCCCCAGACATTTGGAGTCTAAATGCGGACCACAAAAAAGGCCCTTTTACTGGGTTAAGGTATGCCAAGGTCTTGCATAGAATGGGTTGGAAAAACGAAGCTTTTCTGGGTGTCCGCAGAGGAAAGGCAGCAGAGCTGGTACCACGGCAAACTTCTCTGCAGTTCTGACTGGAGGGACACAGCCAACAGTGAGAAGTTAATCTTCACGCCAATACAATCACTGGGGATGAACTTCATGTTCAAAACACTAACGAAGGAGGAAAAGGCTCTATGTCCCACTACCCCACCCAGAAAGCCGCCCGTCTCCTCTTCCCAGGTAGTTCAACAGTATGTTAGTGATGGCTGGTTTTGGCGTGGATCCCTGCCGAATGCCCACCTGGGCCCATCGCAGACCGATTAGGTTCAGCACATCTCACGCGAGCAACCAAAACGTTTGGACACGGCTTGGCACCTCCATGGACCTGCAGGTCTTCCAGGCTTCACCCACCCCTAGGCATTAGGTGCCGCAGTAGAAGCGATAAAGGGACAAGTCGTCCCGTGGAGACAGACCTGGCAGAAGGCAGCGCCCCGGGGCACAGCGGCAGAGGAGCCTCCTCGAAGGCGCTTCAGGGATTTGGGGCTCGCGGGCCGAGGGCAGGAGGCACAGAAACGGGCAGGTGCTGCCACCCTATCTCTCCTTCCAGAGCTGCGGACATGACGCCCCGCTTCTGCTCTTCCCTGGAAAGCAACGCTCCTGAGAGCCCAGAAACGCCGCAAGCGCTCCGGCTCTTGCCCCGAGTCGGTAAGCGGATAGAGAAGACGAGCTCGATTAGCCCAGCTGTGCCTATACGGAAGCACCAAAGTTAAGCAGCTTACCCAGAAGAAGCTGGTGTCACTAGACTGGCTCTGAACCCAGAACGTCCGCTTTGTAATAGCAATCAGACACGTTTCTTTATACGATGCCATTCTCCCTTATAATTATTTTTGTAATACCGTAACTTATGCAGCATGAAGGAGCAATATTCCTCTGCTAAATGAATTCTCAGCTATACCTTACTCTGGTTTGAGCCTCCTCACTGTGCCGGGAGAGAAAAAAAATAGCTAGAGAGCCACCTTCCACAAAAGAGAGACCTATTTCTGACTAAACTGCGCTCCACTAAAATCAATTTACCGAAACAATAAATCCTTTTACCCCGTGGAGTGTATCTGGAGATAAAACAGCTCATGAACAAGCAATCATGGGGACTGCAGGCTGTGCCATTAGCCGGTGCACAAACTATAAACCTCCGAATCTATTTTCCAGCAAAAATACATACAAACAAACAAAATTACCGCTCCTTCCTTTTTTGAAATAAAAAGCACTTGGGAGATGATGCAGACGTGTCTATTATCGTCTCTGAGGATTGCAGAGCGCAAGGCCATAAGGTCCCTGTCGGGCTGGGGGCGCAGGGAGCCACCGGCTCACGAGGTCCGATTCCAGCTCAAACCCCGTCTCTCGGGATTGCCTTGGGCAAGCCGCTTCGGAGCCATTTGCTTTGGTTCCTCCCGTCTCTTCCTCCCCTCTTGGCCTGCAAAGTCCCAGTTGACGTCTTTCCGTAGCCTTTGCAGAGGCCGGGCAGTGACGGATAAACGCTAATCGATTGCTATAGGTCATTCTGGACGCCACCAGCTCAACAGCTACTGATAACTAGTTACCTGCAGGAATACAGAAAAGCTTCCGCTACTCTGAGCGTCTGCAACCCAAATGCCCTGTGCCTGCAGCACGCCTGCGAGATGCAGCAGTTGCACATTCATCTTTCATTAACGTTACTTATAAACGGACCCATAACGTAAAGCACGACCAACAAAACAAACAGCAACATGCGATCTGCCCATGAGCCCAACATACGCAGTGAAACTTTGAGATATTTTGCTACAAACACAGCCTGCTAATGCACTTAAAGGATTTACAGGAACCAATTATCACCCTTTCTGCCACCCACCGACATCAATTATTGCTCAAATTTAAGATGATGACAAAATGTTTTAGAAGCCACTTTATAATCTGCTGTCTCTCTCCGCTAATGCTCCGCACTGACAGAGCTGTCCTGGAGCACTGCTGATTAAAGCTCTTCCTGCAGCCTGCAGCAAAACCCGGAACAGCGCTGCAAAGCACGGCAATTACTGCAAGGAATTTATGCAAATGGCAAAACAACAACTTGACATAAAACCTGCTCGTGCTGAAAAACGTGAAGGCATAAACGTCCCAGACTTGCCTGGCTGCTGCTGATCCCCCATCCTGCTAATCTGCACATTAAGGTAAAAATAGAGGGGCTTTCCTGCAAGATCTGTTTCCGTGAGGAGTTAAAGAAACCCAGCTTTCCTTTCCCGAGGCTCACGGGGGTTTCACCTCTGCCAACGGCTTATGGAACTGCTACCTGGAAACACTTCTGGATTTCCTTGCAGGCTTTGGGGCGATAAGCTTAAAGGCCGAGGCTACTTTCACACCAAACGAGCTTGGATTATTATTTTAACCATTTTTGCGCCAATTTGCATCATTTCTCCAGGGCTGTCACTACGTGCCCAGGCTTGCCGACTCGCCGGGACAAGGCGAGCTCTGGGAGAGAGCGACCCCGCGCCACCCAGCAGCCTCAGCCTAAACACGGATACGGAGAGACGCAGCAGCGGCCGCAGCACGGTGCTGATCCAGATCACCGCAGACATAACCGGGAGCAGCTTCCAGCCCCAAATCTGTCCCCAGGACACTTCCACGCTGCAGATCGGTACCTCTATTGTGCATTAAATGCACCTCTTGCTTGCAATGCACTTTTTTTTTTTTTTTTTTTTACTATCACAAACTGCACCAGCAGCAAATAAAAGCTTTCGGCATGCTTAAACACTGACGTCACCTCTGTCACCCAGAAGTTCTTTAAACAGTACGTTTCTGCTCGGAATAGTAACAGCTACTGAAACACGTGACCGGGCGCGGGCAGGGGTTAAACCTATTTAAAGCCGTTTTAGGCGAGAAACTTTTGCTTTTCAGCAAGGCCGTGCGCCGAGCTCAGAGACTCCCCGGCAAACTGCAGAGAGCGGCGACTCTCCGGAAGGTCGGTCTGATCTCAGCGATAAACTTCCATCTCCAGGGTGCCCTAAAAAGGACTGGAAACGGCAGGCGCCGCGCAGGGAGCCGGCGCGGAGCGGGAAGCCAGCGGGAGCGATGATCTCAGAGGTGTTTTCCAGGCCTCCTCCCACGGCACTCGCTCTTTGTCATTAAATATTTAGCGAGTGACACACGGTGCCCGCCATGGGGCCGGTGACAAGGGTTCGGCCGATGCCCCGGAGGGGTTTGAACTCCTGCCTACGGCTGCGGGCTGGGGGGGGGGGGGTAACGCCTGCCCGGGCTGGAGGGGCCACCCTGCTCCAATCGAGCCTCGTTAGCGATCGCAGAGACCAACGAGGCTTGTCTGGAAAACACGGTACGCCCCTGGCGTCCAGGACTTCCAGGAGAAAGCGCCGTTTACTGGATTTCACACACTAAACACCGTTTCCCAAAGCTGCTCTCCCTCTCCAGCACGCTCAAGGCTCCCGCAGGAGCTACGGTGCTCTTGCAGCAACGGAGACAGACCGACGTCTCAGCTGATGGACAGCTGACGGACCCCTGGCATTACTCATGGTTGTTACTGCAGGAGCGTTGGGGGCTTCATCAAAGGTCCTGGTTCCCCCCAGCCGGGCACTGTGCAAATCCCTGCTAAGAGCCGCCCTGGCGAAAGCTTCCCGGCCGGATAAGCCACAAGCAGCTGGAGGGAAAGAAAACGCAGCTTGCTCACGACCGCCCGGCACAGCGGTCCGGCTCCCCGGCGTCCGCAGCGCGATGCCGAAGCTAAGGGGCGCCCGCCGTCGGCGGCGGTGGCTGGTGCACATCCGGCTCCTAGCGCTGGCACCTCCGCGCGGGGCCGGCGCTCTCCTCCCGGCCGCCGCGTGCGTTATCGAGCGGGAGGGAAGCCCCACATCCGGAAGCCGCTGCGGGCGTTGCGTTTGTAACCGAACGCTTTAAAGAAATACTAAAGCGAGCCAAATTTAAGCCAGCCGAGCTGGAGAAGTTGAGTCCTTGCCCACCACCTTTCTGGTGGGACGGATGAGGTGCGAACGGAGGGCAGGCGGCGGCAGGGACGGAGCTCTTCTCCGGGGCCCAGGGACACCTCTCTGCCGCGGAGAAGGCAAGGGTTGCAGCACAGGGAGCGGCGGCGAAAGCGCTGTGGGGCTGGAAGGACGCGCAGGGCGATGCCAGCTGGTTTCTCGGGAACAGCAGCACGAGGAAGCGCAGCTCCGCCGAGGAGCAGCCGCCACGGGTCCCAAGTGGCACCGCGCCACGCGGCTCCTGCCCGGCAGTGCTGTTCGCTCTCGGCAAGGGCTTGGCTTTAATCGCCAAAATTTCAAAAGCTGAGGGCGTTCGTGACAGCGCTGAGGCTGCTGATCCAGGACCAGTCTATGAGGGCAGGGCCACCTGCTACTTGCTAGTGAGCCTACAGGCTCCACAACACGGAGATTATGGGAAATCCGGGATTCAGGATACATTTAAGAGATAGTTACAGAGGCTGCTTTCAGTGTTTGGTTAATTTTCTTATATTCCCAAAGACTACGATAACAAAAGTTTGGCAAGTGAAGTATGAGCTGGTCAAAGGAACGAAGACCTTCTGCGAACGAGACGAGGCAACGCCGTGGCCAGGTCCTGCGCTGGTTCGCTCTCTGTGCGGCCCGACTGCGGGAACAGAGCTTCGCTGCAGAGCTTAGCTAGCCGCCTCGGAGACCCGACACAATTTTCCTGCTCAGCAGCGCATGATCCTGCCTGCTGAAGTACTCAATAACGTGCTTCGTCCCACCCGTGAAGGCTTCTGCAACGGGGAGGAACGCTTTGTTTAGGTGCATTTCAGCCTCCACGGATCTAAAAGGTGAATTTTTTTTGTTTTGCTATTCTTACCTGAGTAGTAGTAGTCACACCACAGCAACCCGTACCCAACAAGGACTGGAAAATCCCTCCAGAGCCTGGCAGGACTATACACCCCAGCTTCCGTGCCAGCAAATCTGCCCAACAGACCATGCTAAGCCATAGCGCCAATAGTCGAATTCCCAGTGCAGTTACTTGCACTTAACAGAAATGCACTAATGGATTTTAAAAGCGTGTGCTGATATAACAGAGCAGTAATGCAGGCAACATTACGCTGTGATATTTAAAGACAACTGAGAAAGGAGAGACAGCCCAGGTTTGGCATTCCTGAGAATTATACATTTTGACTAGGAGATCCTCCTTCCTCTGACTCCATCTGTCCGGTTGGCTACATCTGTGAGCTATGTTCTCAGACCCGGCCAGTCAAGGGAACAGGAGCCAGGGTCGACGTGCCCATCCTGACCAGACATCTCCTCCTGCAGCACAGATGCTTCAGGGAGCAGAACCGGAGACAAGGCTGGTCCTGCCGTCAGAGCATGGTGATGAGTGCTCTGGAGTCCATCAGTTCTTCTGCAAACCAGATTCCTGCTCCATGGGGGAAACCGCACTATTGCTGCAATCATCTGGTTTGCGCTGTTCTTCTTGCACTGGGTCCCAAATCCCCTAAGCGAGTGAGAGGCACTGAGATGCACTCAGATCCTGCGCTGTGGCAATCCACGTAATCTCTTTTGGAAAGCCAGAACGAAGTTCCTTCTTCAAGACCTTTCGACTTTGGTTCTAACATCATTACTTAATGCCCACTCGATACGCACCCCAAGCAAGCAGAGAAATCTCGGCAAGACTTACCCATCTCCTTGAGCTCCATATTAACAAGTTCCAACCAGCAAGCATCAAGCTCATCCAAGTCATAGCGGCTCATGCCTTGCAAGTATGTCCTAGTCGCTTCCGAAATCTCACAGACAGGCGGGCTACTCGGCGAAACCTGTGAAGGCGAGTTCTCCAGCTGGGGTATGATCCTGGAAGAAAAGAAGGAAAGGTTGAGAAAGAGGTACAGTTTGCAAAAACACAGCCAGCTGGCCGAGGGGTTTCATGTGCTCAACACGGTCTGTTGTGCCACAGACGCTTGGAGAATCAGAACTTGGACACCTGGACAAACGTTTTCACAGAGGCTGCTGGTTCAGGATACCTTATTTGGTGGTTTGATTCAGGATGCATTAAAACAGCCCGATTTCCAGAAAATGCTGAGTACACCCCTGGCTGTCAGTGCCCTCTTCCGGTACCTCAAACCATCTGTGAAGAGCTGGACGCCCTCATTATCACAACTAACTGAATAAAACCTCATAAATCTTCCTTACACACATGAAACACTAAAAAAGACTAATTCTTTGCCTTCACCGAAATGCTGTACAGCTCTGACCACCTCAGCTCGGCACCGATGCAAGACACTATTACAACAGTGCCGACGGATGCACCATCGCTCAGACCTGTACATGAAGGGAGGAAACGCCCCTGATGGAAGCGGCGTCACATCAGTGCATCCGTGCTAGGGAACCAACCGGCGCAGGCCGGTCTCCCGCTCGCCTTGCCCTTAATCTAGTGGAAAATCTCAACGTCCAAATGACTAACCTTGCAGCTACGCCGGGGACATCGTGTTCCTTCATAGCAAAAGCTAGTCCTGCCTGGCCTCGGCTCCTACTGAGTCATCGCAGCTCCGGAAACACTCGCTACAGGCCATTAAGAGGCACGTATGACATTGCAGGAGACTGGTGACGCTGGCTTCCTACAGCAGGATGGGTTATCCAGCTATCCAGCCTCCCGCGGGGATCCTTGCCGCTGCAGGCGGCTGCTCACCCGCGCAGCGATCGGCACGCACGGAGGTGCGCCCGTGCCGTCCCAAGCAGTGCAGGAGCACCCGGGGCACCCACCGGATCCTCCTCCCGCACCCTGGCACATCCGAGGGGAGAAGCAGGGGGCAGACGAGGCAGCCCCCAAAGCAGCACGAAACCGGCAGCCAGTACTTGCGATACATCCATATCCGGCTCCTTAAAAAGGAGCGAAGAACCTCCAGGATAACAGCGCGATCGCTCTCGGCCCGCGGCCAGAAGAGGGGTTTGAGAAGCCAGAGGCTCCTTCCACTGGGGGAAAATTATTGCTCCCTGCTTGTAACCCGGGCTGCACGACTGCCATCCAACGCGAAAAAGAAGGAAAGTTTGTCGTGTGCCAGGGCAAACAGCACACGGCACCAAAACAAACGGCTCGGGCTTATTTTTTTTGGGAACAGTGTTGATGTCTTTAAAGAAAAAGAAACACGTAAAAACAGAAAAACATCCACATTTGACTTTGATGAATGCCTGCTTTTCACGGGCTGAGAGTTTGTCCTTTTCGGGACGTCCTGGAAAAACGCCCCAGCGGCGAGAGCGGAGCATGGCCCCGGGGCCGGAGCACGGTGCTCGCTCCCATGGCTGGAGCCGCGGCCCCAGCTCGGTGCAGCTCCAGCTCTCGCGGGGTTTCGCTTCCTCGGCCGCACAGTGGCACCCGCCTGCCCCGGAAAGGTCTCGCGGGGCCGGAATTGGTCAGGGAGAGGACGGACGGCCTTGCGGTGAATGCCTCCGGGACGTCTCCGCGCAGAGCCCAGGAGGGGGGAATTAAGCCTGATGCTGGAAGAGCACAACATAAACGAGCTTTTAAGCCCACGTGAAGGCTGAAGGACCTTAGGGCAGAGCTGAACGGAAGGTTTCTGGGCTCAGGGCCCGGATCGGGAACGCGCGGATACCCGTGCACGCAGCACGGAGCAGGGCTCCATGTACAGCCCGCGCCGCGTGGGTGGGAAACGGCCTGCAGCGCTCCAGCCGGCGGCTCCGGAGAGGTTCGGGAGGTGCAGCGGGAGGCCGGGATGAGCGAGGAGCTCTCCACATCGCCCCGGGCACCGTACAACGGGTGCACGACGTCCCCACGCGCTGGTGGGAAAGCGCCCAGACGCAACGCTCCGCGAGCGGTGGGACACGCCGGCAGCATCCCGCCAGCGCTCTCCTCTCTCGTGGGAGCGCCTGGCCGCCCGTGGGCAGGAGGCTGCGGCCGTGCCAGACGCTCCCAGGCACCATGCGCTCGCCCCGGCAGGCCGGGATGCATCGCTGCCTCGCGTGGCATCGCCGCGGTTTTCTGTGCAAGCCCCAAGGCGCGCAGGACGAGACGGGCTCAAGCCACTGGAGAGCCCTTCTCCTCAACGGGAGACGGGGAGCCCAGGGGTCCTGCAGTTCCCACCACCCTCCGCGTCCCTCCCCTGCCTTTCTCCACGCGCAGGTTCTAATGCTGCATCTCATTCCCTCTAAAAAAGCACACGGGTGTTTTTCAGTACAAACGGACCCAGCCCGTGCTCAGCAGAGCCCCACGTTTCCAAAGAGCCCTTTGGAAGCGCCGAGCGGGAGGCTTTGCGCCTGGCTCCCTGCAGCCGTTCCCGGCTTTTGGCGAGTTGCATGGTTTCCCTTCGCACCGTGCGAAATCAAGCCGTTCCTACGCTCCGCGTGGTTCCTTCCGCCCTTCCCGCCCCGCGAGCGTTACTACGGGCTGCTGGCAGCGACCTCCCACGCGTTCAGACTCCCGAGTCAAACAAACGTCGCGTTCCCGCAGCACCGTTCCTTGGAGGAGCGACCCCGATTCCAAGCGGTCCCCGGCCGAGCCACGAGCTACGGAGGCGCGTGCCGCGGGCAGGCTGCCCCGGCGTCCCCGCGGCAGGCAGCGCGCTCGTGCCGCCTTCGCGTGCCGGCACCGAAGCGCGTCGCGCGTGGGGCCGAGCGACTCGTTTCGAAGGCTCTGCAGTGCGAAGCACAGCGAAGGGACGACAAGAGCCGCCTCGTCCGCTGCAAGCTTCCCGCGCAGCGGACGAACGGGCGCTGGCTGTCGGCCCTTCCGCGCCTCTCGGCGGCTCGACGGCAGCGCGCGCATGCGACACTTGCCACGCGCACGCCAGCGGCGCCGCGCGCAGCGACACGCGAGCGGGGGGGGAGCGAGGAAGGAGGAGCGGGCCGCGGCGCCAGCCGACACGTCGCCGCAAGGCTGGGGGCCGGAGCTCACGTTTCCTCCCCGAAACACCACCTCCAGAGGCAGAGCGGCAGGACGAGCCCTGGAGCTTCCCCCGACCCGGACACGCGGCGTATTTGCCGCCCTCCCTGCAGAGTGACTTTCAGAGCCACCAGCTGGAGCGGCAATAATTCGATTGCTCGGAGAGGAAAACATCGAGAAAGGCTTTTTGTGGCTTTTCCAGTGACTTGCTGTGTGATCTTCAGCAAACCCGCCAACCTCCTTCGCCTTTAGTCTCCCCATCAATAAATTGGGAAGACAGACATGCCCTACTACCCTGTGGACATCTCCTACAAATTTCAGTCCGGGGTCTGAAGAAAACCCTATGAAAATAGCAGCTGCCAGAGAGTCTCCAGATTTTAAAACGAGCTCGCTGCAATCTAGGACAAGGCTGGGGGATTCGGCAGAATCCGTATTTAATGCAGACAGCAGTAGTAACGCGGACACTAAGCATGCTCCTACCGAGCTTCAGGACTTCAATCTACAGAGCTCCCAGCCCCCTAAAACCTACGGGAGTCGCTGGTGCAATGCGCCTCGGTGCAAGAAGAGCTGAAACCCTCTTTGCCTCGAACCCAGCTCCCGGGGAGCCGTGCAAAGCGCCAAGTCCTCGGCAAGTCACTAGGCAAGCTCAGCACAGCGGTCTCGCAGGAGAAAGCTCAAAGTCGTTGAGAAAGGGTCCTCCAGCCGCAACGAACGCTTCTTTACGGTTGCTGGAAAGAGGAGTCTGAGCGGAGAGCGGGAACCACGCCGCCTGCTCGGCCGTAAGCCTTCATTAATCCTCGTTACGTAACTCGCCTGCCGAACAGCCAGCTGCAACAGGTGATGCTCTGAAACGCAGCCAAGCGCGGAGGCTCGGAGCGCCGGGCTTTGAACCGCGGGGGAGCGCAGCCTCTATTTTTAGCCTGGCATAAGAGCGCCAAGATTAGCGTTGCGCGCGCATATCAAAGGGGCGGCCCGCACGGGCCGGCGGCTCCGCTGACGGCCCCGAGGCGCGCTCGGTTTGGTTTGATAAAGACGCAAGCGCAGGCTGATGGTGCCCCGGGACACCTTTTGGCATGGCCTGTAATTCGGTACACGCGCCGTGGCCACCAGCAGCGGAGGTCACGTAGCCATCTGCCTGGGGTTGTGAAGCCACCAAAACCTGGAAACGCGTTTAGACTCCCAGCACGTGGCTTGGGAAAGACCCCGGAGATGCAGAGACCACCAAGCGCTTCCAGGGGCTGCTGATGCTAACAGCACCGGCGAGAAAGTGCTTTTTCTAGCGTTTCACTGTTAAAATGGGTTTTCTTCACTTTAACACGAATTGGAATTTACAGTGACTCTTTGCCGCTCACTCTGTCACTGATTATTCAGATCAAGTTAATTAAGACGTGAAGACATAACAGCGCACGCCACACGCTCGCTGCTGCTCAGTTAAAGCGTTTGAGACATGCCGATAACAACGCCGGCACGTGCCTAAGTCTGGAAAAAAACAAACCCAACGTGT
This sequence comes from Apteryx rowi, assembly GCF_003343035.1. Classification (NCBI taxonomy): domain Eukaryota; kingdom Metazoa; phylum Chordata; class Aves; order Apterygiformes; family Apterygidae; genus Apteryx; species Apteryx rowi. The sequence goes on along the minus strand of NW_020448307.1, from coordinate 3,831,940 downwards.
ACTGGGGAAGTTAAAGTGCTGCAAGACTTGTTTTTTACTACAGCATCACGCTATTTGTGCAGCTCTATTTAATTGCAGTTCACCGGCCACTACTAATTATTAGTCTAACAAGGAATAAGTATTAATACGAAATGTCTCTTGTAAGAAGAGCCGCACCATTAAACTCTGGCCTGACCCAGGCGGAGGCCGGCGCAGCCGTGCAGCGGGAAAGCCCATCTCACGCTCGTTTTTGCTGGAGCCATGTGAGACGTGCAGAGTTTGGCCATGTCCATGTAACGGGGGGAGGAAGCTGTTCCTACTAGTCTCAGGACAACAAACTCTGCTATCAAAAATCTTAGCTGGAGATTACCTGGAGCCACTACCTGACAGCCAGACTCATCTTTGACAGACTTTCCACTACAGCAGGGGGTTGAAACGTGATTTAAGATACCTAAATGGAAAGCAGGAACCGCGGCTTTGGATCTGGTTCCAGTTACGCTAGTTTTATGCTGACATAAATCTTCCGACTTTAGCGTAGTTCCACCTGGTTTGCCCAGACGAGACTCCAGAGGCAGGTCTGGATCTCCTTAGGAGCAGGGTTGCCTCTAACGGGGATGTTCTGCTCTTGCAGATGGTTCAGAGCAGCTACTTGAATGGTGCTTGATACCGTACAAAAGCGACCCCAAAATACGCAAAATCAGCATTTCCCACCTACGGTGTCCTGATGACAACGTAGGCACCCGAGGAAGAATTAGACCCTGGGAGTCTTTTAGTCGCCTCCTCACTTCCCCGAAGGCATTGACTCCCCAGATGGAAACGCTGCATCATGCTCCCCGCTGCATCCACCCGCTTCCCTGCCTGCTCGGCCCCGGCAGCTTATCTCGGAGCGGCCCTGATACAGCTGATGAAGACAGAAACGAAAATGCCCTATGCGCCCTAGGGCTGTAGGACAACGCAGACACGCGCTGTGTCGCACCAGCCACCGCGGTCTGCGTACGCAACCGGCACCCTTTGCTGGGGGCAACAGGCGCCTGTGCTTGCCCATCGGCAGAGTCCTGGGATCCTCCCAAAATTGTCACGGCCCATAATACTAACGGGGTGGTTTCTGGAAAACTACATTCCTTAGGCACAAGCAAGCTGAGGTCTGAAAACTCATTTCACCAAGGCCTCGTCTTCCCGGGCGAGGAGGCGTTAATAGCTAGCGTTTAAGCAGAGCACTTGCTAAACGCAGCGTGGGCAGCGAAGCCCCTTGGTCTGCACTGGCAAAGCCCCGTGGACCCGCTTAGCAGCCGGGTCTAGAGCAAATCCCTGACTCACCTGCAGCACTTGTTTAACCACGAGGTTTTTGGCTCGCAAATGCCCCAGTAAACTCCGCTTGAACCGTTCAGCCGGTTTCTGCGCCCGTGACGGTGCCTCCAGCTCGGGAGCAGGAGTTGCCCGTACGCGGTGGCAGGCGGGCTCCCGCACGCCACGTAACGTTCCGGGGAAAATCAAGCGCGATACGACAGCCAGAGGCGTGCAGCCTCCCACGGACACCTGGATTTGCTTTGGAGGGTGGAACAGTATTCCCAAAAAGCAACCCGTTCCTCCGGGACGCACGCTAATGCACGTGTTCATCACACACGAGTTCATCACCGCGGCGCTCGCGAGGCCGACGGCTACCAGCCGGCTTTTCCGCACCGCCCGGTACCAGCGTCGGGGCCAAGTCCAGCCGGGGAACGTTTCTGCAGCAGAACAGGAGTTTCGTGCATCCACCAGAGCTTTCCCCAACCGCAGAGTTTTGCTGTTTTGGGCACAGGCGGTGAACTGACCCCCAACCCCTGGGGAGCAGCTCTGCAAACACAAGAACATGCCCCAAAAAGCTCCAAAGAACCACTCCTAAACTAGAGAACGGTGGCAATGAAAAACAACTGTTCACAGCAATAAGTGCGTTGTGAAGCACGTGGAGAAGGCAAGATTCAGAGCTTTAAAGGCTCCATGAAGTGCTCAGGGTGTCGGGAGAAGAGAAAGTACCGAGCGTGCTGCTTCGGTGGGACTGGGGAATGTCACAGGCCTGGGTGACTCATAGTAGGAGAGACCAATATTTAAAAATGAACGAAAACGGGAAGGTGGGCAGAGGATAAATAACGCCGAAGTGGGAAATGAAAACATTGCAGAAACAAATGCTATGGCCTAAAAGTGACCAAGTAAACTATAGGTGCATTAAAGAAAATCATTACCCTATTAAAGCAACATGAAGGTTTTCTTCATGTCAAAAAAATCCTCAAAAAAAAAAAAAGTCAAGTAGAAATCTCTTGGCGGGATCGTAAAGTTTTACTCGGGTAGAAAGCCTGTGTGCTTTTATTAAAGTAACGCAGCAGAAGGATCTGAACAGAGCAGCGCTCCACCACCCCTCGGGAAAGGGTCTGCTGCCTCCCCCCGAGGATCAGCGGTCATCCACAACCAACGGGCGACTTCCGATAACGACCTCGTGACCCACGGGACCTTGCACCCACCCCACAAAACCCTCCTAGCATGGCCCTGCTAGCCGGAGCCCACAGCGGGACACCAGAGGCTGCCTGCGATGCTGCTGACCAGCAAGCCTGATGCTCCTGAAAGCCTCCAGAGCCAGGTGGAGGAGCAAGCTGAAGAAACACCTGGCTGCTGACCGACACGACCAGCACTTTGACCTCCCAAATGGCACCATTCTTGCCACAGAAAAGTGCAGTCCTGGGGAAGAGCTCCTCAGGTGATGCCCCAAAGGTCCGTGAGCGCTCCTCCACGTCTAAACCACCCATGGCCACCACCTGCTATCACCTCCTCCAAGCCCCCAGCAGAGCCCCACCAAGTCCAGCCCTGCTGCCCCGGCCAGCCCTGCAGGTAAGAGGAGATGTTGGAAAGAGAGGACCTCTCCTGGCTGTGATGCCCTCGAGGGAGAACAGCGCAGGGATCTCAGCAGCGTCTGCTGTATCTGAGCACCTTCGCTGAGCACCCGCATGCAGGAGACCCATAACCCCGGGATGAGCCATTTCTCTCCGACCTAAAGCAACCCTGGGAGGGGTGGCCAAGCGCGGCCGGTCGCGCGCCTACACGCAGCCTGGACAGGATGACACGGTTCTTTTCCACATAAACAGCACCGAGTTCGTGCCAGAGGTGGGAACGAGCCGCTGGGCAACGGACAGGGCTGACTCATTGCGGGAGAGCCGAACTGGCGCTGGTAGGGCAGGAATACTCATCGGGAAGGGTCAGGGAGGCAAGGGAGGAAGGGTAAGGTGGCAGCCCAGTGGGGAAGCTGCGACCGCTGAACTTTCCCCCTTGCCCGCGGCCGTGTTGACCACCCGGCAGCTCCGAGCAGCCGGCAGAGCTCCCTGTGCGGGGAGACGGGTCGAACTCGGCCTCCCGACGGCTCGGCAGCCCCCAAAACCCTGCAAACACTGCAATGCACGCTGCTGCTGCTGGCTCGTAACCGCCGCGACGGGCACAGGCAAGGGCTCACGCGTGCAAGATCTCCCTTAGCACCCTGCTGCCGCCCCCGATAACCCTGACCGCCAAGGACTGCTCCCCTCCGGAGAAGAGGGGCGAAAGCGTGGCTGCTACCTCAGGTCTTACTGCGCAACGCAACACCGCGATGCTTCCCCCAGCGCTCTTCCAGCTGGGACCTCGTGGTGGGATCCAAGCTCTTTCCCATCACAGCTGTTGGTGAGGGCCTTTGCTGTTCGGGTGTCACCACCAACGCCCTGCAGCTTAGAAGCAGCCGCTCTGCCGAAACAAGCGGAGAAACGATGGTGGAGCAGCTGTCCAGGCCCCCCAGGCAAGGACACCAAGGGGGGAGACCAGGACAGCCAGGTGGTTTCCTCTGCTCCCATCTGAACCACCTTCCTTCCCAGCTGAGCCTTCCTTACAACAGTGGCCTGAAGGACCCCGATTACCCTGGAGCTGCATTTATTCCTTTATTTACCCAACTAGATAGGGACACGGCATTTAAAGAAAGCCTGCATCAATCAAGAGCTTATTTAAAGGAGGGGCTGAAAATTGCGATCAGTCTAAAAAGCACAACAAACCTGAGGCCATTAGTGTAAAAGTGGGTCTCAAGGGCACTTCAGGAAAAGGAGTAAGTAGACCCCAAGACTCTTGAGGATCGCATGTATCCCCAGAGAAGATTACACGTTAATAAAAAATACTCAGCAAATTCCCATGGTTAATCATCTCCGTAAACTGAATGCTTCACTTGGCTAAAGGGAGAAAGCATTTTTCCTTATATGCTCCCTTTTAATGTACTAGCTAGAAGTAAATAATCCCGTATAGTGTTTCTCTTCTGCAAATACTTAATTTTATTACAATGAAGGCTTTAGTCAATCATATTTTCTTTACCTACATTCCAGTCTAAATTAGCCTTGTCCAGCGTCCATAAATAAATCAGCTTAGGAAAGTCAGTGGAAAGATAATTCTGCCAGCAACCTTCGGTGGATGCTGATCCTGTTATTACTGCCAGCTCTATGCACGAGGGAATTCTTTGCAGCATACTCGGACTTTAAAAAGGCATTCTGCAATTTAAAGGGACGATTTCCATTTTCTGTTTATTAAACTAGTATCTAGCAGGCCATTCAGACCAGATGCCCAGTCTTCTTATGAATTTAAGCTAATAGGTTTTATAGACATTATTGCTACTCTATAGCAAGCAGGATTTAAGATGTTAGGAAAACACAGGGGAAACACAGCTGATGACACAGGGGAAAACGGCAGAAATTGCAGACTCTGGCGAAACGGTAACACTAATGATAGTTGCAGTACCCCCAAACCAGACTTTCTAACCCTTCGCACACCCAGGCCCAAATTTCTGACCAGCGTTAGGCCTACTTATTCCATTTTTAAGGCTTCTATTAAAGTCTGAAACCATGAGCCAAAAACTATACCCTAAGGCTCAGTTCAAAGAAGAGAGAGAAAGCCAAGAAGATATTTAATCAGGAAGATTTTAAATTAACTGGCCTGATTTTAAACAGGGTAGCGCAGTTTAATCAGGCTATTTATTATCATCATTTACTAACGTGAGCCACGGACCGGGCGCTCTGGCATCTCCCGCCCCGCCGAGCGCCCGGCCGAAGAGGGAGGCTGGGGGCACGGCTTTGAGAAGTCATCCAGATTTCCACCGACACAACCTACGACTGTCACGTTTTTCTCTCGCCTTGCAGATGACAAATGAATTATTTAAGTCTCAACTCTGACTCGGTGCCCAGAAAATAATTTCGAGGCAGACCGGAGGAGAGCCCTGGTCAATGAGCCCTTGGGTGCCGTACCCAGAAGGTGCCGGGGAAAGCAAGCCTTCAAGGCTGCTGGGGCGGAGGCGGCACGACTCCATCTGCACAGCTTTGCTCAGAGGAGAAACCACGGCTGCCCGGATAGACGAGGATGACCACGCCGCGGTTTGATGGTGGGCTGGTTCCAACAACAAAACACAGATGTTTTTCTGGTTGACTAGACAAAAGCAGCGTCTGGGCCGAGAGCAAAACATACACGCACCGTTTTTAGTGCGCAGGGGCGTCCGTGTAAGCGGTCTGCACAGACCAACGCGTGCGCGGGCTGGCGGGAGGCCAGCAGGAAAGGCGAGCGCCCAGCGGGTCCAAGCGATGGGTGGAGAAGCCGGGGAGATGCTTCAAGTGCAAAGGCATCTTAAAGCTTTTCTTTTCCATCTTGCAGACTAAAGCTTTCCCGCAGGGAGCAGGAGCCAGGGGGCCCATGAAGGCCCGGAGGAGACCCCCCCCTTGGCGAGCTGGCGCTGGGGCTCGCCACTCCGCAATCCCTCTCCGACTGCTCCCAAAGTACCACGAACCACCTGGGAGCCCTCCGGAGATCTGCTTAGGAGCCAAGCTTCTTCAAACAGAGAATGCCAGTTGCTAGAATTTTGCTCATTCCCATGTAATTAAGTAACATGTACTTGGGAAGGGCTCCCAGGAAAGCCAGGGACATCTGAGCGCGTGTTCGCTCGAAATAGAGAGACAAAAAAAAACGTTGCTTCTTCATGCAGCTGAAGCCAAGCTACTAACGTTAACGCATCTGGAATTAATTATCTGAGCCAGATAATGTTTCCACAATTATTTCAATAATGCAAACAGCCCAACTTTTATTTGTATCCACCTACTAATGGAGAACAGAGGAAGATTTTGCAAGAGACAGGCAACAGCTATGCACCTGCCGCTGCGGCGAGCAGCCGCCACGGCGGAGCGTGAGTCGGCCCCGGCCTGCGTTGGCCAAGCCACAGAGCGCCAGGAAGCCCCAGGCAAAGGTGGGGGCACAAAGACCAGCACTCTGCCTATTGGCACCGTGCAAATCGCAGAGGTCTCCTCTTACATAAAAGCAACCGAACGAAACCAAAGCTGCGAGGAATCTGAAATGGTAGCATCCGCGTTTTTTATCTGCTTTGAATCACTGTAATACCGTTGAACCCTGATATACAAGGGGACGGTTTTGACCCCGAGTAACTTAAGAAGCACATAGTCCATCCCATAAAGACACAAGGGAGCCCACCTGCCTTTTGCACCAGCCACGTGCTTCTACCAAAGAACAACTTGCTTTGGTGCATCTTCCAGATCTTCAAGTACAACAACAACGCACCTAGCAGCTCTCATCCCGCTCCCCACGGCGCCCAGTAACGTGGTGCCTCTACAGTGTCAGCTCACAGAAATGCCGACGTTCAACCAGACTGTTAACGGCAGCACCACGAGCTGGATGAACAGTCCCGCTCCGACAGCTGCCAAACTCTCCCGGTCGTCCCACCACTCTCCAGAGCACCCGAGAAGTAACGCTTCCTTGCGTTATTCAACGGGGACGCAAGGTGCACTAAACCCACGCGGCAACCTAATTCCTGCTGCCGATGGCGAGCGGCCGGCACTGGGGCCCCTAACGGCTTGGCCGGCGGTACATCGAACGGACGATCCTGGATGGGGAAGGGAGGCGGTGGGGCGGGACACGGAGCTGGCTGCAGCCACTGCCCGAGTCCACCACGAGCCACGGAGCCCTGAAGAGCCGCGGAAATCGAGCCCGCTCGCTCCATACATTCGCCGCTGCAATACGCTTTTCCTTCCGTGTGCTTGATCCAGTAAAAACCACAGACATCCGCAGGGAGAATTAGCAAACATTTAAAATAAAAATCCAAGCGGTTCAGTCCTAGGTAAGAACGTGCTGGATTAACATGTTTCCCGTAGCAAACTAATAAAGGCGAGGACCTGCTGAAAGCGTGCACGAGAATGTGTCAGGCAGGTTGTAAAACAGAAATGATTAAAAGCAACGGGGCAGAGTAAGTCACGCTTACTCCTCGCCAAGGCATTCAGCGGCGCTGGGTCTGGAACCAGCGTTTTGTCCCATCCTGCACCTTGTTTCTGGGCTCGTCGCACCTGCCAGGGACTGTGAACCTGGAGGTGCCCTCAGCCCGTCTCACATGGCACGGATCCAAGGACGCGGACTTAAAGACGCTCACAGTTTGGACCCGATGGAGCAAGACATCCTGCCAGGCCATCACGCCTTTGCTAACGAAGCCGACGCGCCGCCCTAACGAGAGATGCCGCGACAGCTCCCTGCATCGCTGATGCCATCCTTTGCTTGCACAGCCGCATCCAGACCTCCCGAGGCCTCCGCTCACCCTTCTCCTGCCTCGACGGCGACGCGTCCCACCCTACGACCAAGGTCTAAAGGACGGGCAGGATCCATCATCCCCTGGACCAACCGGCCCCTGCTCATGCGGGCTGCAACATCGGCCCAGAAACCTCATGACGGCAGCGGCAGAGCTGTGGGAGGTGAATCAGCATCACGGTCCCGGGGACACAGGTTTGCCGCCCTTCATCCAGCAAGAGACACCGGCCAGCTGCCGAGCCGGCGCGGCCACCACCGCGGGGGCCAGGGACCGGGGAGATGGGCGAAGCAGCCGCTTTCCTCCTCCCACAGCCGGGGTACCCAGGGTTCGGGGCCTGGACCCCTCGGCTGGGATTTTCATTTCCTTTGATCAGGCCGAACACTCCGATCCCGAGAGGGAACCGCATGCGTATTACGGAAGCGGACTAGAACGGAGGCAGGCTCAAGGCCACGGGATAGGGATAACTGAGCCAAGAAATATCCCTCCGTAGAAACGCCAGGGTTGTACCGGGCCATCGGCAGCCCCAAACGTGCACGCTGCTCTATGAGCTAAAGGGAAGGAAGGAGGGGGGGGAAAAAAAGAAAGCGGAGGTGGGTCACACTAAGGAAAGCCCTGCTCCAAGAGAGACCCGAGCTGCGGCAGCCCCGCGGGACGCTGCCGATGAGCCAACAGCCAGCCCGCGGCGGGGCCAACGTGGCCGCGGCTCCTGCGCGGGGAGGGACGGGGGCGATGCTGCCCCAGTAATACATCCAGCAACGGTGCTACACTTAATTCCCCCCCGTCCCCAGCACATCGCGCCTCGGCAGCGCAAACGCTCCGGTGCGAGCTCGTAGCCAGGCTGCTGCTTCTCCAGCTCCGCTCGCCGCTCTCCCGCGCGCCTCCTTCCGCTCCGTTTTGCAACGGTGCAGCACTAGCCCTGTTGGCTTTGGGAAACCAGGACGTGAACATCACTGCCGGCAAAACGGCACCTACGAGAACGGCCACCGGACCTCCCCGAGCTGCTGGGAGGACTTCTCCCGGGAGCGGGGCGCGCCGGGGAGCGACGCAGCTCGAAGGAAGCAAAGCCCCAGCAGCTCCACGTTGCAACTGGGGCGCAAGATGCCAAGTGCGAGCAGCAGCTCTGCAAGCAGGTTTGTAGCTGCAGTCGCAGCTCTCGGAGCAGAGGGGTCAGCAGGGAGCAGAGGGCAGCGAACAGGACGGTCCCGCGCCCACGCCGCCGACGCGGCGCTGCCCTCGCGACAGCGCTTCCGCCAGTGCCGCCGCCATCGCCGCGTTCCCGCTCGGAGGCTGTGCCTCCCTGTTGCCACAGCACTTTCTGTTTTCTGTTAAAACAGGGCCACAGCGATGATACAAGTATAGATCTGCAAAGCCAAGAATATCCGGGAAGGCTGCCAGCGAGCAGCATTCTTCCTCCGCGTCCTCCTGCTGTGTGCAAATTCACAGGGAACCGAGCACGCAGCACATGCTCGTGCGCCTTCGCACGAGAGGCACCACTAGATGCGGGCGCACGCCGGCAACGCTAAATCACCCCACGGAGCAAGGGCTAAAGCCCGCGCAGGGGCTCAGTCACACGCAGGCGCCATCGCTTTACGGAGCTACGCTCGCTGCCAAGCGAGCCCAGGCCACGGCGTGCGCTGGACGCAGCCGATGGAGGAGGCATTCGGCGTCGCGGCCGCTTCGCCGCCACCACCCGCCGCAGTAAGGGCCAGAAGCACCGGCCGGGTTTCCGCACCCCCCGCGCAGACACAACGCCGCTCCGCGACTCCAGACAGCTCGCGGCAAGCTGGTATCACCCGCCGTCCTCCAGAGCTCGTCGCTGCCGCTGCACGACCGCGGGAGAGCGGCCAGCGTTTGCCTAAAGCTGCTTCCCCTGCTTGCAACAAGAGGGGAGCGGTACCTGCACCCGGCCCGGATGCTCCGAGACCTCCCAACTGTCCGCGGCAGCTCCGTTACTCTGCTCGTTTAATCCTTGCACTCAGACCACGCTGAGATGCTCCAAGATCGCACCCAGTGCCTGCCTGTGTACCGCTGCCTGCCCCAGGCGCTGGCCGGGGTCCGGGATGCGACAAACCCGTCTCCAGCCCCTCCGAGGAGCATCGGCCGGTGGCACTGGCTGGGGTCAGGGGAGCTGGGGTGCGACAAACCCATCTCCAGCCCCTCTGAGGAGCATCGGCCGGTGGCACTGGCTGGGGTTGGGGGAGCTGGGATGCGACAAACCCATCTCCAGCCCCTCCGAGGAGCATCGGCTGGTGGCACTGGCTGGGGTTGGGGGAGCTGGGATGCGACAAACCCATCTCCAGCCCCTCCGAGGAGCATCGGCAGGTGGCACTGGCTGGGGTTGGGGGAGCTGGGATGCGACAAACCCATCTCCAGCCCCTCCGAGGAGCACCAGCTGGCAGCACCGGCCCGGGAGCAAGGCCGGCTTGTCCTCACCGGGCTCTCGGCCGAAAGCTCTGCGCCTCAGTTTAGCCACTGGGGAGATGGCCGCATTGGCGAGCGGCTCACAAGGGGACTGCAAGGCTGACTTGTGCTTCTGCGAAGCCTGGGGAGACCCTCCAGCGATGGGCTCCAACAGAAACGTGTCGCACTGTCATCACTACCTGGATCTCACGGAGCAGGAGATGTTGAGGTGTCTCAGCAAAGCGGGACAACCTGCCATGCCAGCTGCCATCAGAGGGGAAACTCGCTTTAGCTGCTCATTTCCCCCGTTCTCATTCAACCTCCAGGGGCTCCTACACCCACGCTGGAGCCCTTCGCACCGCAGAAGTTCCCACGCGTGCTGCTGCGCGGTACTGGGAGCCAGAGAGGGAAGAGCTGGTCCCCTGCACTGCCCGACAGCCCGGGTGGCCCCGACGGCACCCAGCCGGGACAAGGGAGGCGAGGACTGCGAGAGCCCAGCCAGGCGACGCCGAGCCAAGAGACGTTCCTCTGCCCCCAGCGCTGCCTACGCAACGGCACTGCCGTTTGCGCTAGCCTGCAAAGGACCCGCGCTTTTAAGGTGGCTCTCCGTTAAGTCGTTTCCAGGCGGCTGCTTTCTGGGGAAAGCATTCCTTAAAATAAAGCTCTTTCCTTCTGCCTCACCCACAGCTTTGACATTTTAGAGCTCCAGAAAATAAAACATTTCAAAATCTAATTTTCAGCTTTGGATCCACAAAACCCAGAGGCAACACGCAAGTAGGAAGAGCTCGTTTCCAAGAGCCCAGTCGGAGCATGAAAAGAGCAGCAGCAGCAGCCGCCGAGTACGACATACCTTTCGGAGGGAGAGATTTATTCCTGGAGCGGGAAGGGACTCCGACACCCTCCCACTGCAAGAGCCGCTCGCTGCTTAAGCGCCCCCAGTTCCCCAGCCAGGGACCTGCGTTCCCGCAGGATGGGCTGGATTTTCCAGGAACTGCTTGCCTTGCTTGCCAGCTTCCAGATCACCAAACGGTTTCTCCCTCCTTGCCTCCCTCTAGGAATCTTGCACACAACTATCCATCAGGAGGGATGACATTAGCACGACCGAGTTAATTAACATGGGGCATCCATCCCCTGCTGCCCGAAACCCACGGGCCACATGCTCCGTTGCGCCACAACTTTATACCTTTGTGGTAAGGCACATTATTTTTATATATATATATATATATATATATATATACACACACAAATATGTATATATACATATATAGCTTGTGCTTGACGGCAGAGAGGCCGCTACAAGCCAGAGCTGCCAGACAGGAGAGACACCTCGCGCCACCGAGATCCCCGTCTCCTCGCGGTGGCTTGGGACAATCCCAAACCACGTTGAGGAACAGAAGAAACGGCCCGAAACGCTGCAAGAGGCGACTCCTTGGGGATGAGCGAGCAGCACCGCGCTCAAGGACAACCGAATGAGCAAAAACCACATGGAGAGCCAGGAGCTGTTTCGGGACAGGATCCGGTGGATCGAGCAGATCCCAAACTCGATGTGAGTGATTGGTGCCGGCCAGCCTGGAACACGGGACTTGGCACCTGGGAGCCCGCGGCACCGCTGCACACTGGCAACCCTAGAAAGCACGACCTTTGGCGAAAGCTTAAAACAAATAGGATTGTTCAGGCTTTTTTTCCCCCCCTCCTCTTCTTCTTCAAGAATTAAATCAACTCAGGAGCCCCCTTACAACCTCCCTTTTGATGTGTTCGGACTCTTTAGAGTTTCACTTCCGTCTCCGTTTCCCCTCGGGGAAGGGGGGCGAGCTGCACGCACAAGTTGACTTCCGAACTCCGGGCCGGCAGCTGCAGGAGCAGCTGCTGCCGCGGGACCGGCCGGCACCTTGGCCGGACACACCGACTTCACCAAACCCCTCCGATTCGGGGGGCAAAGCCGCCCCTCCTGGCGCGGCCCCGTCCCAAGCACCGGGGCAACATCGCTTCCGTACCCGGCTCGCAGAGCCGCCCGACACGCGGGGCGCCTGTGGGGACCCGCAGCGCCTTGGGGGGCCGAGAACCCCAAAACGGGAACGATTCGGGGGAAGAAAAGGGGGGGAAAAAAAAGGGACATGCAAGAAGAGGCAGTCACACGATGGGAAATAGTTGCTTCAATAGAGCAGGGATCGGCGGCAGGGACCGGCGGCAGGGACCGGCGGCAGGGACCGGCGGCAGCTCCGGCGCCGAGCCCAGGCGGCATCTCGAGCGCGGAGCGGCTCACCCACGTTTCTCTGCTGCCCGAGCAGCTGCTTCGCCGGCTATTTTAAACCACGGTTCCCTATTTTAAAATAGCTGGTGCGACACCGAGCTGCACCAATAGACTTTTCCTCTGCCGGGTCTGGGGGGGGGGTGTTCGCCGCTTTGGTGGACGTTTGCTGGGCTGCTGCTCCTCAAGCCCCCAGACCTCTGCGTTCCCATCACGTTTTCCATATCTAAGAACAGCTTCGAGCGAAGAGACCGAAGTTTTTAACGAAGGGGCCGACTCCTGCACCCCACCGTAAAACACCAGCTCCAGCGCAGCCCTTCCAGATGGATCTGCATCCGCCGGCTACGCAGGGGGCTGAGGCACCACGCGTGTCCATGCCGGTTTGCTTAAACCCCCCTCTGGTTTTAGCAGGCCTTCTCAAAACCGCCCAGCCGGGAGCCAACGGGGAGCCTCGCTCAAGCTCCCGCTCCGCCTGCTGCCTTTACTCTACGCTACGGTTTAGACGGCCGCGTAAACCCCAGTTATCTGGGAAGCTTCTCAAAGCAACGGAGGGGCAAAGCGACGCCCAGCAGCCCGTCCAAGGAGGGGGAAGGAGCCGGAGCCGGAGCCGGAGCCGCCTCGCTTACCTGACCACGGGCTCGGGGATTGCCTCGGCACTTGCGGGCACCTGCACGCCTTTCTCCCACTCTTGCCTCCAGGGATCCGCAAGGATGTAGTACTCATCCGGGCTCAGCTGGAACGAGTCGGGGATCTTCATGGCCGTGATCAGGTCAGTACGGAAGACCTACACCAAGAGAGACACCAAGGGCAGTCTTAAAAGGCTTGGCAGAGGTGCCAGACAGCACAAGCGTTTCCCAGGCAAGGCAGCACTCCCGTTTCCAGCTTGCTCCCGAGGAACTAGCCATCCCAGGCACGATGAAGGACCCATATGGAGCAATGGGGGGGGGGGTGAAAATAGGTCAGTTCCTGCCACACACTATCAGTTTTTCCCACCAGACGGATATATTTTAAAACTCCCCCCTCTCCAATCCGATGCAGCTATCCCAGGTCTGCGAAGAGCCCTAGGTGTCCCAAGAGGAGGACACCTTCCCGAGGCGCTGCTCCCCGGCGCGGTGCCCGAGCACCCGGGGCAGACGCTGCGGGGAAGGGGTGCTCCAAGCAACGACGGGTCTCAAAGGGCACGGCCGGGTGCAAGCTGCTGCTTCACCCCTTGCTGCATCCTTGCAACCCCTCCTGGTCAGCCCTGCAGGGCGTTCCCGTGATCTGCGGCTCCAAGTGCAAAGCCTCCACCCTGAGAAGGCAGAGCGGTTTCACCTGGAGGAAGGTGGAAGACCTGGGTGCAGCTGTGGAGACAAACCGACCACGGGGTGCCGGTGGGGATGGAGGCAGCAGGGAGACCCTGGGTCCCTGTTGCACCTGCTGCCACAACCCCGTAAGGCCCCGGAGCCCCTGCGGCACCCGAGGGGCGAGGGAGCAAGCGCTCCGCGGTCCCAGACAGCAGGAGCTGGGCAGGGAGCGGCACGTGGGCACTAGGCTGAGACATGAGCTGGAAATTAGCATTAAATGCAATAAATTACATGCTGTTTTCTCTTAGGGGCTCAATGGCCTTAACATAGGCACATCGCCACCTGGTAGAGACGCGGGGAGACCAGCCCCGCTCCCCCTGCCTTCAGCAGCTCTCCCCTTCTGCCCGTTAATTCTCACGCGAAATGCATCGCCCCGGGGGTTCTTTAAATTTCCCCGAAAAATCGCCCTTGTTAAAATGCAGCCAAGAGAAGCTTTTGCAAATTCGCGGCACTTAAGAGCGGCCCCTGTCCCTGGCGGCGAGGCTGTTCCGGCGCCGGCGCAAGCAGGGCGCTGCCGCGGACTTGCCCCCTCGAGCCCAGCGGCGCCCAGCACCTGTCGGACAAACCCCGTTCCCGAGGTACCGGCTTCTGGATTTATGCAGGAATAGCCGAAAGCAGAATATACCCCAAGTTTGCCCCAGTAGACATGATCAGGAATAGCTTGTAGCGAATATCGGCGACGTTTGCGGCCGCTTACTGGGCGACGGAGGGGTTTAGCGCGAAGCCCGGGACGTTTCCGTGAGCTCTCCAGCCATCTGCTGGGCCAGCGGAGATGCAAAGGAATTGCTAAATTATAAAGCCGTTTTGCATTTTATTTTTCTGTCTTGTTCCTAAGGGGAAAGATAGAGTTCAGAGCCTTGGAAAAAAACAGCTTGTTCAGGGAATGGGAAGGTGTCAGGATGGTGACGCACATGCCTGCTCACGCGTCCGCAGCCCGCAGCCGGACACACGGAGGTTCTCACGGACCCACTGAGCCCCTGCTCTGTGAAAACCCGCCAGCCCCTCGGACAGTGAATTTGCTCCTTCTCGTTTCACTTCTGGCCCTTCCCTGAATACACCACGATGAAAAAAATCACTCCAAAAAAACCCCATCACGGTAAATAAGGTTTTCCTTCCAGAGGATTGCCTGACAGCAACGACTCGAGCAATCCTGTCTCTCGCGGAATAAAAATAAATTGTAAATGAAAATGGATGACTTCTCCTCTCCACCATCTGCTATTAGCTGCAGCAACACCAGGCAGTGCCAGCAGCAGCACGTGGACACCGGCTAGCTCGAACCACTCTGCCTCAGCTACTTCTGCGGCACCTTCTGCAGGGCCGCGGCGGATCAGGTGTTTGCTTCAGATGCTCTTTAATCCGTCCGCGGTGTCTATTCTCAAAATGAGTGTTGCTTTGAAAGAACTACAGCAAACGAGACGCTCTGGTTTTACACTTTCAACACAAAAATAAAGCGCTGTGGAGAGCATTTTGGAAACCAAATCGGCTAACGTGCAGGAAACCAGACATTTAACTAAGACCACTGAGACCACTATTTAGGTCAGCTCATTTAATCCTGAGAGTCTCAGCTGATAACGCAATTAGAGTCAAATACAAACACATAAACAACCTTTCCTGTGCTGGGACCTCTTTGAAGTGCACCGGTACCTCCTTCCTGGCGCAGCTTTGGGGGGTGTTTTTGAGCGCACCTCCGTAAAGGTCCTTTGCGCTGCCCGGACACGGCCTCCGTGCATCTTTCAATACGCATAAAAACCAGCCTACATATTGCAGCCAAAATTAGGCTCAGCTGGAGAAAGATCAAGTTCCTTTAAGTCTCTGTGCGCTATAAATTCGTTGTTATGAACGCCACCGTAACATTTTACTACGCTGCCAGTGGGGGGGGGAAAAAAAAAAGGAAAAGGTTAAGATAAATGCTAATTAAGCATGAGAGGGAACGCGTGAGATGTCATAACCCTTCCAGCGCTCCCAGCCTCAGTGCGGAGCCCTGGGCTCCCGCGCGGGCGCAGCCACGAGCGCCTTTGCCTTCGCTCGTAGCCGTGAGCTGGGACCGTCCGTTCGGCCCCGGCGGGACCAGCTCCGCGGCGGCTCGCGCTGCCGGGCGAAACCCCTCCGGAAACGGCCCCAAAGCCCTGGCGGCGAGGTCGCCTCCGCCCCCGCGCCGGCCGCTGGAAACGCTCGCGTTACGAACCGCGGCCCCGCCGGAACGACAGCGCGCCGCGGGGATCGTAAAGGAAAGCAGATCCGCTGCCTGGAAACCCACCAACAGCTAATATGCCCAAATTGTAACCTAAACGTCGTTTTGTTTTGAATTGTCTGGGATTAGGGTTGGGAAAAGACTCAATTATTCTCCTCCAACTCTTCTGAATTATTTATGAAAGCTAAATAAAGGATAAATTGGGCGCTGATGAACCGAGGACCCGGCGGCGGCGGGAAAGTTGCGCACCAGAAAACAAGCAATTTCCCCTCAAAAGCGGTGTTTACTCTCTCCTCCCTGGTGCGGGCTTTGACGAATCGTCCCTGCGGCCGGGCTGCTCCGCCACCCGCTCCCGCCTCCCCGCTGCTCCGCCGGCGCCCGCAAACTCCCCCTGCCGCCGCCCCGGCCGCCCGGAACACGCGAGGGGTGAACGCGCTCCCGAAGATCGCGTTCCTCGGCACGGATGCGCCCCGTACAGCCGTCCTGCGGCTCCGACCGCCGGTCCAGCCCCCTTCCGCGGCCTGCCGAGGAAGCCAAGGAAGCGACTGGATAACGTGGATCCCTTTGCGCGGGAAACGATGTCCTGGCAGCTCGTTAGTGCTGCCCCGGCGCTCCCGGCTCGGCACGTGGCGCTGGCCCCCGGCGTTCCCCGTGGAAAGCTGCCATCCCGCCGCCCTCGGGAGCCCCCTCGCACCGCCGTGGCCGGCCTCGCCGAGCGCTTCCCACGGCACGGCGACGGCGACGGCTCGCCTCTGCCAGCTCCCACCGCTTCTCCCATTCCCAGCCCCGGCTCCCGGGTTCTTCCCGGCTCCGGCACCCAGCAGAGCCTGCCGCTTTCGGAGGGGATCACCGGGGCGGCCAGACAACCTCCGCGCCGGCTCTCGACCGCGGAGCGGGCAGGGAGCAGTAGCAGCCGTCACGCGGTTTCCGTTTACGCGCCGAAACGTTTCTCCCCGCCGAAGCTTCAGCAGAAATAAGCCTCTGCGAAGCGCTCCACGCCGCAAAGCGCTGGTCCCCCGCCCGAGAGAAACCCAGCCCATCGCTCAAAAGCAGGCGCGTGCCCACAAGCAAAACACGCTCGCCGGCGAGACGGCGCGGGAGAGGCGCGAGCCCAACGCCGCTGCGCCCGCGCCTCCTCCCTCCGGCGAGCCCAGCGACGGGGACGCTCCCACGGGCGCCCTGCCGCCGCCGCGGTGGCACCGCGGGACGAAGCGCGGGCCGCTGCTCCGCGGCACGGAGGATGCAGTCCTTCCCCTTGCGCGGGCGCCCACGGTGCGAAAGGGACCACGGCCCCGCAGCCCGACCTCCCGGCAGAGGCGTCTGCTTTTCCTAATGCTGCCCGAGAAAGGTCTCCTCTGGCCACACAGCCTCTCGTAAAGCCTTTCTTAAAGCGCGGAGAGCCCCGTGGCTAAATGCACATTGCATCGCACCGTTACATACCTGCAGTACTGAAAAAAAACAGAAAAATCTCATGCAACAATAATTATATTTTTAAAACGGAAACGATAAAAAAATGCGGATGGTTGTTAAAAGGAAACCAAAAGGAGCAGCTAGAAGAGCCAAATCGTTGTAAAGGGATGTAAAAGGGATGCTGCCCTAGGGCCCGGGGCAGGACAGCACTGCGGGCGGCGCGCGGGGGGGTGACGGCCACCTTCGCGAAGGACGTCCCCGCGCAAGGGCGCTGCGGAGCGCGGTGCGGAGGCCGCGTGCCGGGGCCGCGTCCGAGAGGAGCCTGGGCAGAGCCCTGTGACAGGCACCGATAAATATAATCGCGCTCCCTGGCAGCGGCCTCCAGCGCGGGTGTTTACAAACAGCTCAGTACTTTTCCATGCTAAGAAGCTTGTTTTTCCAGATGCCTTGTGCTGGGTGGTTTTTAACGGGGAGAGTTAATCCCTTCTCGCGGAGCCTTTCATAATAAACGTCACCCCCTGACCTAGCTAATAACTACGTAACACCAAGGCCTTTGATTTTTTTATCTCCCGCTCAGGTTGTCCCGGGGCACCGGGAGGGTGGCGCAGGCTCCAGCCCGCTCGCCGAGCCACGGGGACACGGCTCCGAGAGGGGCCGGGTGCTCCGAG
>NW_020448307.1:3810553-3813446 GCF_003343035.1 Apteryx rowi | reverse complement strand
CCCCCCCAGCCCACCCCGCAGCAGCGGCCCCCCTGCAGCGTCGCGGCGCGCCAGCACTGCCCACGTCCGGGCTGCAGCTCGGCGCTGGCGGAGCACGGGAAGGGCCGGGCCAGCTCTTCGGAAAGATATGAGCATCTGCAAACGCCGAGCGTGAGCGACTACTCAAAAAGGCCGTCCTGCTTCCTCAGAGCGTCGGGGGCGCGCTGCCTGGGGGGGTTCAGCGCCTAGCAATGGGGTTCTTGCACTTTCTGCGCTACCTTCCCATAGCTTCCATTCGCCGAAAGACTCCCCCAGGCTGCCGGTGATAACGAAGAAAAAGGTGTTCAGCATTTCCCGCGAAATGGTTTCACGTGAAGCATCTCGGTGTTTCACGTGAAGGAAGTTTGACGGTGGCACGTTTTATGTTTTAAACTTCGAAGTCCTTGCTACACCTGGTCTGTGCCTGAAATCCGTCAGTGCTCCCGCAAGAAACGCCCCAGGATTTCCCAAACTCTGCAGTGTTTCCCAAACGAAGGATCCCGAGCCCAGACTCAGAAGCGGATCCAGAGGGTGGGACAGAAGTGCCAAAGGCTGCTTACAGGTAAGATTAGAAACTGGGTTGCTTGTGGAAAAGTTTGGAAGATGCCGTCCAAGAGGAAATCCATCAATCCAAAGCACTGCTCTGCACTCTACCTGTGCCGGACCTGCCGTGCAGCAGCGGGCAACGCCATGCCAACACCTAGGGACGCCCCGCGCTGGTCTCGGGGCTTCACTCGGAGCCGAATGCAGCTGGACGCAGAGCCCCAGCGGGAACGGAGAAGATACAGGACAAGGGCGGTAAAGCCAAGACCTGGACCACCGGCACTTGGTCGAGTTCCCACTGCACTTTGCAAAAGACGGTTTGTGAGCTTGAGCGTCGTGGCACAACGCCAGCGTGAGTAATTACACGCTGCCTCCAAAATTCCCCCGTACTTTCAATTCGGATACGCTGCTCTTGCTCACGTTGTTTCAGGTCTCGGGCAGCCCGCGCGCAGCCGCCAAGCCGTGCACCGTTCAGCTTCTGCTCCACTTTATTTGCTCCAGAGCTGGGTTTCACCGCGAACCGTCCGCTGTGCGTAAGAGCGGGACGAGCGCGGCCTCGGAGGGCCCCCGGCCGCCCGTCTCCCGGTCGGCACCGCACCGAGCTCGCATCCTCCTGCCGCCTGCAAAGAGCAGCAACGCCGGGAGCTGGGGCTGAACCTCCTCCACGGAGTCCAGGAGTGTTTTTGCTCGGAGTCTGGGCTCGGACTTAAATCCAGCGACTTCGTTAGCAGCCAGGTAAACTCCTAGCCGGCTGGTTAAGTGTAATTAAAGGCAAAAAGGTGCCTGCGCCGGTAATGCAGAAGGCGACTTCGTGACCCAGGCTCTCCCGGCGGAGGGTTTTCCCGGGCCGAGCAGCGGTGCGGTGCGGTGCGGTGCGGTGCGTGAGCCGCACCGGCGCCTGTACAACCCGCCGGTCCCGCGGGCACCACGCAAGCAGGCAGGTACCTGCCGCGCGGGGAAGAACCACGCATGGCCGCAGCTCAGGCGCTGGCCACAGGAAAACTGCCAAACCTCGGCTCGGCTCGACGCCAAGGGCGGCCGGCGCAGGGGTCCGCGCGCTCCCTGGGCCGCCTCCTCGGGAGAGGCCCAACGCCGGGGCAATTCATGGATGCGACGCAGGTCCAACGGCGACGGTGGCAGCCCGGTGCCCGGCACGGCATCGCCTCTTCCTCCGATCTCTCGTTTCGCGCCTCCCCGCACATCCCACGTCTGCCCCCGCTCCACGGCGCCGCTGTGCCCCGGCATCCAGGGGGTGTCCCTGGGCTATCCAGGCGGACCCCAGCGCGGGAGCTCAGCACCCCGCGGTCCCCATGTAGCTGGACCTCCCAGGTCCACCTTGGACGGCCACCGAGGCTGGAAATACCCGTGTGCCGCGGGAAGCGGCGCGGCTCCTCCTCCTCGGAGGAGCCCCCTGCCCGCGGCCGGCTGGGGGGCTGCTGGCTACCGCCGCGGCTCCGGAGGGGGGAAACTCGAGCTCGGAGAAAGCCTCGAGAGCCACATACCTCAGAGGGCTTCTTCTCCTTCTGCCTTGACCAGTTGGATTTGGTATTCGGGATTTTGGAGCATCTCGACGCGGATGTGGTGTGACCTGCAGCGAGGCAAGAGAGGAAAATTACCTGTGGGAGCGGCTGAGTTTTGCCACCACCTCCGTCTCCAGCCTCCGCGGGTCAGCGCCCGGAGGGGATAAAACCCGACGTGGCCCCTGTTTTGGGCACGTCTCAGGGCACTTCGCGCACGCAGATGAACATCCCCTTCCTACTCTTGGAGGTGATGGGGCAGAGACCCCCAAAACTTAAAAAACTTGTCACCTGCAGAGACCAGGAGGGAGAAAAGCAAAGTCCTAAACAAGAACAGCCTGGGGAGGGCGCGAGCCAGGGCGCAACACCCCGAAACCAGGCATCCGCTGGCGTCAGAAATTAAGAAGGCAGGACTAAAATTTTCTAACACGGACGCTTAAAGATAAGCATCCAAACTGCCCCATGGACTTCAGCTTTCACGGTAAAAAAGTGCTGGCCAAAAACTGCATAAAGCCCCTCTGCCAGCGGCAGGACGGGTGAGCGGGGCGCGTGCGTGCGGCCCGGGCCCCCCCGGCAGCGGAGGGGAGCCACCCCGCGGGATCCGCTCCGCGCTCCCGCCACGTTCAGCAGCGAGAGTGTTTGCGCCGGGATTTGGGATTACTTTACCCCGGGATCATCGGGAACAGACTCTGGTTATCCCGTGCGAGCGGCACTATCGCCACTGCTGCCCCCTCCCCAAGGCAAGGGCAGTCGAAGCCTGAAGCGCGATGGAAGCGTTACGTTATTAATCTTTATTTCTAACTCTAACGTGTTAT
>NW_020448307.1:3804446-3810496 GCF_003343035.1 Apteryx rowi | reverse complement strand
AAAAAAAAAAAAAAAAAAAAAAGCTGGATAAGCGGAGCGGGAAAAGTCGCTTTACTCAGGGAGCCGCTCGAAGGGCCGCGGGCAGAGCCGCAGCTCGCGCCGGGAGACCGCGGCAGTAATTCCCAGCCGGCCCCTCTCCTCAAGCCGCAGCGTGGCACTGCGACGGGGGGCGACGACAACGCGCCGCTACCCCCTCCTCTTGGCCGGGCGTAGAAAAGAGCATCGGTCTGTCCGCAGCTATCCTGCGGGAGAGCATTCGCCAGCAGCTCAGCTACCACCCGCAGCACGAAGATCAACGTCCACGGGAGATAAGGCCGCGGCGTTTAACGCCACGATTGAAAACGCCTCAGCCCCACAAGGCGGAGAAGGCGGCTAACGCAGCTCGGTTCGGCACGCCGCGGAGGAGCTGGGGATTCGGGAACGGGAAGTTGGGAGCGCAGCTTCCGAAATCAGCCCCTCTCTGAAGCGGAGATGCTGCGTTTCCCGGGAAGCTAGAGCTGCTGCCAGAGCCTGCTCCGAGCCCGCGACGCTTTCCATAGGCCCGGGCCAGCCCCGACGCCTCCCCGGGGCAGCGGGAAGGAGGGAAGGAGGGAAGGAGGGAAGGAGGGAAGGAGGGAGGGAGGGAGGTCCGGCCCTGCAGCCAAGCAGCAGGTTAGCGTCCGCGGGAGCCGTGCAAACTCCGCTCCCACTGACAATTCTTTTGGCTACAGCCGGGGGAACCGCAGCCAAGCCCAGCAAGATCCGCCTTTCCCAACCCCCTGGGCTCTCCCCATCATCCCGTTAGGAAAAGGCCCAGCAGCTCCATGTCTTTAGCCAAGTTCCTTCCGTTCCTGGCTGTTTGGTTAGGCAGATCCCCCGAAGTGGGGGGATCCCACAAATTCCCAGCAAGGCACAGATCAAATCACTGTGTCAGTCACAAGAAACCGAGAGCAACTGGTAGGAAATGAGGGAGCCCGGGCACGGGATGGGAGACGAGGGAGCCCGGGCACGGGATGGGAGACGAGGGAGCCCGGGCACGGGATGGGAGACGAGGGAGCCCGGGCACGGGATGGGAGACGAGGGAGCCTGGGCACGGGATGGGAGATGAGGGAGCCCGGGCACGGGATGGGAGATGAGGGAGCCCGGGAACAGGATGGGAGATGAGGGAGCCCGGGCACGGGATTATCTCGGAGCCCTGAGGTACCGAAGAGCTAAAGCATCGCTGCAGTGGGTGCAACCCTGAAATAAGTGGGAGAGGGAAGCGCTCTATTTATAGCCCGAATTCAGCACGTTTGCACGTTTGCTGTTAAGCACATGTTTCTGGGCTCCGCTGAGTGAGGATGAAGCGAGGTACATGTTTAAAAGCAAGTGTGGGCTCACGAGCTTTTCCGACTTGAGGCCCAACTATCCCTTTTCCGTATCACTCCTGAGCTCCCGGGAAGGAAACACGAAGGGTCCAATCCTGCCCTGACTCCAGCTAAACTTCCCTTCCCACCAGTACAGCCGGGGCAAAAGCCAACCGGTGCCAGGCTGCAGCGTGAGCGGAAGGACAACGCGTCTGCGGAGGCTTCTGCTCCATTTGCAACCGGCAGCGGTTGCCGCTCTCTCACACCCAAATGCCTCGCACGCGGGAGACGCTTCCAGCGGGTCGGAGGAGCCGGTGGCCAGACGCTGAGATCGGCACCGGCTTGGCGCGCAGCAGCAACGCGCTGCCCACGAGGCGTCCCCGCACGCCGTGCCATGCCGTGCCGAGCCGAGCCGAGCCGAGCCGAGCCGAGCCTGCCCGGCAAAGGCAGCTCCCTCCGCTCCCGCCCAGCGGTTACTGCGACGCTCTCCCTGCTGGAGGCGAACCGCTTAGTTATCTTGTTCAAAGCCTTGAGTTAAAGGTCTTACTGTCAGTGGTGTCGGAGTTATCACTGCTGATCGAGTACTTTCGTCGTTTTTCTTCCATCTGCAACAAAAGAAATCGAACGTCACCCTTGATGCTCGGGCAGCAGCTCGTCTCGGCAGCAGCTCGCCGTCACCCCGAGCGCCCGCGCATCGCGCCGCCCCGGCCGCGCCAGCAAACGCTCACCCTCGCGACGGGAACCACCCCGGGGGCTTTAAAAAGGGAAGAGAACAACCCCGGGGAGATCTCCTCCGGGGGAAGTCCGGGCGCCGCCGCACGCGGGGGGCTGCCGCGCGCCGCCCCAGCCCCCCGGCACCTCGGCCCCCGCAGCCCCCTGCCCGTCCCGCGGGTTAAAACCCCGCGGTTTTAGCTTCCGAAGACCTGCGCTCCACGGGAGAGGTAAAACCACCTGGGTTTTACAACATACCTGCTATGTTTTATCACACCGTTATAAGGGATAATGCTGCAAAGCACCGTAAACATTTTAACTATCAGTGCTGGGGAAAGCACTGCCCTGTCAAAACATGATTAAAAATGTTCCTCGAGAATATGGCAATATCAATGCTTTCCTCCAGCGATTCGAGGGGAAACAGATGTTATTAAACCACAGCCTTGCTCTGAGCAGCCATTAGGTTTTGCTTGGGGGAAATGATATCGAAGGCAGATTTAAATGCAGTTCACTCGTTTTTAGTGGGAATTCTACCTGCACATTGGAAACTGGCTCCTACTGGTCTGAGGAGGCAAAGAGGCTTTTGGATTATAGCGATGGAGCAACAGGTTTATTGATTCGTGGACTTCCTCGTCACTGAGATTAAATAAACCAAACACAAGGAGGGGAAAAAGTCGGAGCTGAAGCACGCGCTGGTCATCGCCTTGGCTGCACCTGGTCCCTGCGTCCGGCTCCCGTCCTGCGTCTACCCAGCAGCAGCCCTTTACCGGAGCAGCAGCTCACAGCAACGGGAGCTCGCAGGCACCTACCACCCTCGATCAGAAATGGCTCAAAGTGCAGCTGAAACAGTGGCTCCGCTTAGGAAAAGCGTTTTGCCCCGGTTTGCCAGGACCCCTGAGAGCATCCTCTGGACAAAATTCTCTATCGATTGCTCTCATTAAATCCTGGCTTGAGCAAAGGGGGCAGCTATGAGCCCAGCAGCACCAAAACGCAGCCACGGCTTGGGCAGGGGACGACGTGGCACCGCTGCCCGAGGAAAGCAGAGTTCGGGCCAAAACCACCGGGATCGAGCGGAGCTTTGCAGGAAAGGGGTAACTTGCAGGCCGGGCAAGGGAGCTGCTGCTTCCCGAGGGACGATGTCGCATCGCGGCTGGGCAGCCCGCGAGCTCCCTCCGCACCCACCGCGGGGGGGGGACCCGTCGCCCCCCTTCCCCGGGCTGCGCTGGGCGACGGCCGCGTGGTCACCGCCGGCAAGATGAGACCCGAGCTCCCGGCCCGCCGCGCCGCTGGACGAGGCGGCCTCGTCCCGGGAGCGGTTTAGTTCGCCTATGGCTAAGCAGTTTAAAGTCTCCGCGAAATGCAGTCTGCACTTCAGAATTAATCCTTTGTTTACAGTGAAAGCTAATTTCACCTTTGACTGACCCGTTCCCCGCATGGCATCATTATTAAAGTCATAAACAAATACCAAAAAAATTTGTAATACTTTGAAAAGGTCGCTCTTAGGTCAAACTTGGCCTAAAATCTAGCTTTTACGGAGCCAGAAACCAACAGAAAGGTTTCTATGGATGCTTGCTTAAAAAATTCAAATAGAAACAGATGTGGGTTTCTTTTATAAACAAATGAGCATCCCCCTGAAGTGTCTGCAGCTCCAGCGCGCCCGGCCCGCGCTAACGCCTGCAAGCCCCAAAACGGGGCTCCGCTGCGAAGCGCCGCGCGTTCAGCATCGCCTTTGTTCGGGCTGAGAGGCGCAGATTAACGCTAAACAAATGACCGGGATGGCCCTGCCATCAGCCTATATACATTTAAATCACTGCGCCTTGCACAAATTAGCCATGGGCTTGGTGGTGAAGTTAAGCTGCTGCCCTGAGGCCACCCAGTCCCGGAGCAGGGCAAGGGGAGCCGGGTGCACCTGGGGCAGCGACAGGTCCCCGTGCTCCAGCCCAAAGTGCTTCCTCCAGCCTCCGGCCCGCGAGCAGCCGCTCCATCATTCGCTCCATCATTCGCGAGGAAACCCGCTTATGTTTCCCAGCTTGCTGGAAACTCTTCAACACGCCACGTGCAGAAGGGCCGGGAGCTCCCGGGAGCATCCCAACGGCACGGCGCGCAGCGGCACCCGGGGACCCCGGCTCCGCAAGGAGCAGCAGTCCCGCGGCATGCCGAGCGAGCCAGACAAATTCCCACGTGTCTGCGATCGCCGCTTCCCGCAGGTAAAGCGGCAGCGATCTGCCCGGGCTGCGGCAAGAAGCATCCGCTCCTCGGCCGCTGCCAGCCCTCGCCCGCCTTTCGGGGCGCCCCTCGTGCTCGCGGCCGCCCCGGCGCGACGGCCTCTCCCGCTGTGGCAGTCGAGCGCCGCACGCCGAATTACGGGCTCTGTTTGCGAGCTGCAATGAGACTGCAGAAAACCACTTCCCTGTTTGCTCTCCCAACGCGCAAGCAGGAAGGCGAGCAGAGAAGAGTGCCCCCAGCGGCACGCCGGGCGGCCCCGCGGGCACGCCACGGCCACGGCACGCCACGGCACGCCACGGCACAGCACGGCCTCGCCGCGCACCAGCGCTTCCCTCCCGCCTTAACCGTTTGCTCGCTCTGTCCAGCAACAAGCAGGCAACAAGTTATTAGAAAGCGCGAGGAGCAGGGAGGCAGGCGGAAAGGTCCCTGCCTTCGCACCGCAGCAGGGCCGTCCGGGTTGCGCCGCCTTTCGCACGAGCCGCTTGGGAGCCCGCTGCTCCTGCAGGAGGCTTCCCAGAGAGTCAGAGCATCCCCCGGCTCCGGAGCACACCCAGTCCCGCAACAACACCACAAACTCTCCGGCTGTAGGATGCACAGCGACTGTTGCAAGGGGCACCAGCAAGCACCAGCGCGTGGCCCCCACAGAGCTGCGCCGCTCTGCTGTCACCCTTCTGCCATCCCACGGGAGCCAACATCCGGAGAGCGAGGAGCCCGCTGCCCAGGAGCGCTTCCCTTCCCCACACCGGTGTTTTGGGGCTGGGGGGCGAGAAGCGAGGCCGGGCGGGCCATGCCCACCCCCCGGGTCCCGGTGGCGGCTGCCGTCAGCTCCAAAGCACGAAGCCAGAGCTAAGCCGCCTCGGGAAGGGTCATCTCCCGCTCCTCCTCGGTGGCCAGGCTCGCTGCCTCAGTTCCCGGGGGCCAAATTTAATCTCATTTAAATTTAAAACAAAACAAGCCCTGGTCTACTTCCGGTGCTTTGCATTTTTCCAAATCTAGAAGGGGATTTTTTTTGCTTTATTACTCACATTTGTGACTTTACTTTCCCTTTCTGACTTGTTTAGTTTTTACCCTCCCATTACCCACTTTCTCTTCCGCAAGTCTGGACCGCTTGCAGGGATAACCGGGGACCCTGGGCCCTCCGGGACAGCCCTGTGCAGGCGCCGGCCCGCAGGCCCCGAGCGGCCGCGGCCGAGCCCCAGAGCACCAGCAGCAGCCATGGGCCGCATGCACCTAGGGAATCCCCAAAGTCCCGAATAAACTTGGAGCATCACCTGCCCCCCAGCTTTCAGGACTCGGTGTCAAACGCTGCCAGCAGCCACCAGTACCTTAACTTCATCTCCCTGTCTAGGACCCCTCAGGGCTCATGTGCTTTCCTCTCCTTCGCCCCAAGCCTTGATTTTTAGAAATCAGCCTCAATTTTCCCAGGAAAAACAAATCTAACCTTTGATTTAACCTTTCTACAAGCTATTTCTGCTTCCATCTCAAGCTTATTTTAACCTCCGTAGCCAATAAGCGCTTAAAGGTCAGCCGCCGTTCCCGGGAGCGTGGCTCCGCATCCCAGGCGCAAAGCCTGAGATCCCTCCTTCCTCCCCGAGTAAAATCCTTCCTCMCCCCCCCCCCCAAAAAAAAAAACCCACGGCGAGGGTCTGGGTTCACAGCTGCGAGCAAGCAGGGCGGTAAGGAGGCAGGGGGGGGCTGCTGCGAGGAGGGTCCCGGTCCCCCCCCCGGCAGCCGGGAGGCTCCTTCCGAGCGGCACCTGAGCCGGGAATCGCCGCTTTGGGGCCTCGC